>NC_083345.1:106961005-107160405 GCF_019175385.1 Lycium barbarum
GTTAGGGACCTGGCCAATTTGTCCGTTACACTCCAAAGTCCACCTCCTGAACCCAGAACTGTCGCACCAAACCCACCTCATTTGCCATCACTTGAATCTCCTGTTCCTGAACACTTTCCTCCACAAAATAATGCACCCACCAACAACAACTTTCCTCCAATCACCCTCGCAAATCCACCAAATCCAACATACGTCTATACCCCTCCACAAAGTCAACCACCCACCTACACTACGTACGCTACTCCTAATCCACCACCCGTCAACCCACCAAATCAATCACTAGTTCATACTCCTTACATTACTTTACCCACCAACGCTAATCCACCACCTACAACTACTCCTCTAAACCCACCAAACCAACTACCTACAAATACCACCTATAACACACCACCTCCACTTCAAAACACTCCCACCGTCCAAACTTATCCAACCCAGCATATACAAGGGGCACATTTTGTCACTCCCAACGCACAATATGTTCCTCCGGTATATGCAGCGGAAACACAAGCCTTTACCAACCTAGTAACGGTCAGGTTCCAGCCCGAGGTGGATCAATACGAGGAAATGGAAAAGGAGGCAAAAGCGAGGGCGGATGATATGTTGTTAAAAGAGATCACAGTCTCAAAGAAGCAATGAGAAACCTTCAAGTTGCTAGGGGGAGCAAAAGTGTAGAATATGAGGATCTGTGTGTCCATCCTGACGTTGATTTACCCGTGGGCTACAACCGTTGAAATTTGATACATTTAATGGAACAGGCGACCCTCATACACACTTAAGGGCTTATTATGACAAACTGATCGGAGTAGGTAGAGACCAGAATATCAGGATGAAACTATTCATAAGAAGCTTATCTGGTGAAGCTCTCACTTGGTATACACAACAGGACGTTCGCAAATGGCGTGGTTGGAGTGATATGGCACAAGACTTTATGGATAGATTCAGTTTTAACACCGATATCACACCGGATAGAGTTTACATGACCAAGTTAACTAAGAAGTTAACTGAGTCGTTCCGCGAATATGCGTTGTGTTGGAAGTCAGAAGCAGCCAGGGTTCAACCCCCGATGAATGACAGAGAAATGACTGCTACTTTCATTGAATGCCAGGCTGGCATACTTTATGAGAAAATGATAGGTATGATGGGACAGAAATTCACAGAAGTTGTCCGAATGGGAGAAGCCTTAGAAGAAGGCATCAAATCAGGAAAAAATCAGGATCTTACTGATTTGCAAGCAGTAAACAAGGCTATTCAATCTGGTTCCATCAGTGGGACCAAAAAGAAGGAAGAAGACGTCGCTGCAGTCATGAATGTCCAAGGACATAAGCCAAGCCAAGCCATTACATACTTTAACCATCCACAATAGCCTTTCTACCCTTACCACTACGCTAAACCCTACTAAACTCCATTATCTCCTTACCCTGTCTACAACGCTCAAGCAAACTACTACCAACCCCGAGCACCTCCACATCAAAACCCACGTCCATATCAATCCGTTCAAGCTCCCACTTACCAAAATCGACCACATACCGCACCTAAAGCCCTTCCAAACCCTGACATAAAAAGTACCCGTAATTATACTCGGTTCGCTGAACCCTTGGCTCAGTTGTTCGAAAGACTGAAAGTTGCAGGCGTAATACAACCAATTGAAGGGAAAATTCTCGATCCCATTCCAAGATGGTTTGATGGTTCCAAAAGTTGTGCATACCATTCTGGAGTTGCTGGGCACGACACTGAGGATTGCTATGGGCTCAAAAACAAAATCGATGCCTTGATTAAGGAAGGAGCAATCCAACTTACTGGAGCTCAGCCCAACGTGGACAACAACCCTCTACCTACTTATGAAAATGCCGATTTGAACATGATCACTGTTGAGGAAGATGGAGATGTGAAAGAAGCCATCATGCCATCAACCTTTGTTTCTCCCGTGAAAACAATCCAAAGACAAGCAACTATGAAGATTACTGCTACAACTACTCATAACACCGAGACACCGACTATCTAGGGTGTCGAACCAGGAGAGACTTTGAAGAATTGGACTTGTACTCCGTCCCTGGTTCGCCGAGAGTCTTGGTAGATTGAACTGTAGTGAACTTTTTTTTGAGATAGCACGATTTTAAAATTGAGGCTTAAATCGTGCCCCAAAAACTTTTGTTGCTTTGCCTCATCTTTTGAGAACTTAAATTTCCCAATCTATGAACGCATTTCTGATTTTCCTTAACTGTCTGTTATTTGTTATTTTCTATTTTACTTTAGTATACAAATTATCAAATCTGCCAATTTCACGATCGTGACATAAAATGAACGAATGAACCAAGTACACCTCGAGAGAGTAACAAGGAAAACTAGAGGACAAGACAAGATTCCACTTGGAAGCAACTGAAATAGCCGATAGAAAATGATATAAACATGAAGGCTATCAAGTCAAAGAAGACATAAAAAGATGATATTAGATTGCCTAGTTTGCAACCTTTCCTTTAACGTAGTACGAACTACGCTGACCTGATTACCGTGGTAGGATACGTAGGCAGCCCACATAGGGTTCGGTTGCATTATAACAGAAAATCCAAAATCCTTATATAAGGAGAACTACGCATGGCCTGATTCCCTCGGCGGGATTCGTAGACTATCAATACACGGGTCAGTCACATTTAGACAGAAATCCAACAAACCTTTAGCCATTTTACATAACAGAACTACGCTGACTTGATTTCCTTGGTGGGATACGTAGGCAATCCACATCGGATTCGGTCCTTTTCAAACCATTTCTATGTACCTTACGAACTACGTTCCGACCTGATTCCCTTGACGGGATACGTAGGCAACCTACATAAGGTTCGGTCACACCACAACATAAATTCAGTATACCCTTATGAGCCCAAAACTGGGGCATATCTTGAAAGATATAAACAAGAGAATGGTTGGAAATCGACAAGATTAGATAGGAAGTATCATAGACAAATGACTTTTCAATTGTTTCAGAAGTGTCACAATCTAAAGTCGGCAGAAATATTTTACAACTTACATACATATATATATATTCTTACATACATACACCTACGTATATATCTTTCCTTATACATATACTTACATATATACCTTTTAAATTAAACACTTTCTTTCAATTGTTTCACTACTATTCATCTACTGAGGCTTGTACGGAGATCACAAGATCCAAACAAACAAGACGAATGGAGCGCTAACAACGTCAAGCTTCGAGTCAACACGAATCAACTTCCCCCTCCCAAACTAAGAATTTTTCTTTGAGTGCAGGAATTAAAAGGCCGCGAGACCAACAATCAAGTCTATCAATCATGGCCGAAAAAACATCATTTGGCCCATTATGGCCTCGCCTTAAAAGCCAAACGGCTTTATTTCCAACTTTATCTTTAATTTCATTTTTATCATAACAACTTTATGACTTTATTGTCAGATACACCTGTTTTTGTAGGATTGTCGAGATCGAAGACGAGTTAAATCAAGATTACATTGAAGACGTCATTAATTGGGCTTATCACGATCTCATCAACATCAGTAGCCAAACGGCTACACTATTACTTTATTCTATATTTTATCAATTACTTTATCATTTACTTTACCAACTTTAACGACTTTATCCTGAACTTTACAGGAATTTTCATCAAATCTCCGACGACAACCGGAGACATCATTTACTTTACCTACTTTAACAACTTTACCCCGGACTTTACGAAAATTTTCATCAAGTCTCCGAAGATAACCGGAGACATCATTTACTTTACCTACTTTAACAACTTTACCCCGGACTTTACGGGAATTTTCATCAAGTCTCCGATGACAACCGGAGACATCATTTACTTTACCTACTTTAACAACTTTACCCGGAATTTACGGGAATTTTTCATCAAGTCTCCGAAAGACAACCGGAGACATCATTTACTTTACCTACTTTAACCATTTTACCCCGGACTTTACGGGAATTCTTCATTAAATCTCCGAAGACAATCGAAGACATCATTCACTTTACCTACTTTAACCACTTTACCCCGGACTTTACGGGAATTCTTCATTAAATCTCCGAAGACAATCGGAGACATCATTCACTTTACCTGCTTTAACCACTTTACCCTGGACTTTACGGGAATTTTCATCAAGTCTCCGCAGACAACCGGAGACATCATTCACTTTACCTACTTTAACTATTTTACCCCGGACTTTACGGGAATCTGCATCAGAGCCTCCGAAGACAACCGGAGACATCATATGGCTATATAGCCTCATTTTCATAAGCCAGATGGCTGCACTCTTATTTCACTTTCTACTTCATCAATTACCTTAATAACTTTACCTTAATTTCACTTATATTATCGAGTCCCCGGAACAACCGGAGACATTATTTTGCTATACGACCTCATCTGCATAAGCCAAACGGCTACACACTTACTTTACTCCTTACTTTATCAATTACTTTATCATACGCTTTGCCTATTCTAATGACTTTGCCTTACATGTTACAGACAACATTTATCATCGAGTCGCGGAAGACAGCCGGAAGCCTTATTATCATCATTAAAAGTCTCAAAATACAACGGGAGATATTATTACATCTCCAACATAAAAAGCACGCATTCATTCAAGTCCCTGAAGACAATCAGAGACAACATTTGGCCACACCGCCTCATTATAAGCCACACGGCTTCGTCCTCATTCTCACACTCATACTTATTGTCATTTTTAAATTCTTTATAAGTTTTACATTTCTCAACTTTACCCCAGACTTTATCACTGATTTCGACATGAATTTTAGTCTTGACAGAAAGTACAATCTACAGAGACACAACGCAACGTGGAACTTTATCTTACGCAGTGAACTGGGGCAAACATGCTGAAGAGGAATATCAAACTCACAAGCAAAGGTCACAGATCTACTCTCGAACTCAATTCCGCCTACATCCACAAACACGTGATACGTAGGTTAATTTTTCTTTCATATCCACCGGTAAAACTCAACTCGATCAACTCATTTCACAATCTTGTATCCTTTTCTATATCCCAGTCTCACCATAATTCAACACTGGGCAAAAGGCGTAGCGACCATATCGACCCGTTTCTTTCAAACTGCGTACAGCACCCGAGATATGTAGGCAATTCGAGATTGGGTCGGCCATAATCCTTTCCACCCCATAATATTTTCCACCAATTCTCCTAACCCATTTTCCTCAACTTCTTCAGAGTTCATACTTGTTGGTCGGAACAAAATTGGCTACTACGTCAACTTCTTCGCCCGAAAACTCTTACATCGTCTTCGGTCGAAGAGGGGCATCTGTTGACACCCAATTTTGTCCCTCCTTTATTCCAATTTATTTTCTCGGGCTTCAAAATTTATTGACGAACTAAATACTTTATTTTCACTATTTTTTTTTTGCTACTACTATTAATATCTCTACTTTCATTTTCACTATTTTACTTCAACATTACTAGTATTACTATACCACAAATTTTAAATGGTTCGTCAATGTTTCATTTTAGGATTTGCACTCGATAAATTAATTTTACTTTATTAAATCCTTTACTTTCTATATATTAATTACTATATATCTTCACGTAATATATATTGTACTAGTTACTAGTTATTAAATTAAAAGCGAAAAAATAATTAAATAGAGGAGGGAGGATCCACAATTTCAGCCAAATTATTAGCACAAACGACAAGCCCATTACCCTTTAAAACAACTCAGATCACCATTATTCCATTTAACGGACCCGGCCCACACCCTTTAACAGCTTACACGTCCAGCCCAACTAAAAATCACCCAACAGATCAGCCCAAACGAAACAACCCATTACCCGACCCGATGACCGGCCCAATCTTTTAACCCCTAAACCTAATGAACGATCAGTTCGCCTTCTCTTCCACGCCGCTCCCACTCTCTCATCTCTCCCTCCCATTTCTAGAAAAAACCCAGATGCCTTTAGCCATGGAAAGCCTTTGGCCACACCATTTCCATACAAAAGACGTCCCTGTATCTGCTTTGCATGTGCTTGCTCTGTCGTTGACAGAGAAAAGTCCTCCCATTTTCGCTTCAAAACACAATCGATTCACAAAGACCAGAAAAATCGGTCCACTTCGGGCATAAATCCGAAGCAAGTCACGTGAATCAAGCCCAACGTTCTGATTTTGGAACGAATTTGATTTCAATTCCCGCCCAAACGAAACCCTAGAGTTTCAATTTTCACCTATAAATATCATCTTAAGTCATCAGCCGAAGAGGGGTTTTTTTTTAGTCCACAGCTTATCCCCCAAAAATTCATACTATTTAAATCATTATGATTTGCTCTTGGACACTACCGAGATAAGAGTTTCTGTTTTGTTTCAACCCGAGATACAGAATTGTTCGGGAGTAGAGTTCTTTTTCAGCCACTTGAACCCTTCCTAAACATTTTACACTTCTTTCAATCACTATATTTGGGAACACCCACTTGAAAGATTAAATCGTTTTGTTCTTCGGCTATTACTTTAAAAAATCGAGGGTAGATCGAGACTCCCACACCCTGTTCACTGCACCCGAAAGAGGTGATTTTCTTTCCTTTTAGTTTATTTTGTATTTTATCTATATGATGGTCGTGTGTCCTGAATTACTGATGTATGCGTGTTTGAGTTAACTGCTCGTCCTGTTCAGTCAGATTAGTTGCTTAATTATTAGTTTAGGCATGTTTTAATTCTTGCCTAACCATACTAAGGTACTGGTAGTTGTTGTTATTGAAGTTGATGTTTGGTTAATTGAAGTCTCTTTTTAGCTGACAAAGTCCTAGCTGTTTGTTTAAACGGATATGATTGATGTTGGCTGGTTAGTTTGAGATTTATGTCGGTCTACAAGGTCATGGCTGTTCGTTTAGGTTGATAGGATTCATATTGAATGGCTAGCTTGAGACTTAGGTTAGCTTACTATATCATCGCTGTGTGGTTTAAGTCGAATTCGATTAATGCTAAATGATAGTTGCTGGTCTGGTTAGTCATAGTTTCCTCATCTTAGTTTGTTTTCATTTAGTTCTGTTTGTTTTTCAGATTCCCGTAGCTTAGTTCTGTTCTTAATTTTATTTCTGCTTTAGTATGTAATCCTCAATCCTCTCCCTTTCAATTTCAGCCTTTAATTCTGATTATTATGTGATATTTGTGGTTATTGAGTAATTAATGTTAGTCGGTGAGTGATTGGCGTGTTTGTAGCTCATTCATTTAGTATGGATGCAAGTTAGCTCTAATCATATAATTTTGGCTCTGTTTTGTTTTGAATAACGAGCCTTGTGAACTGTTTGTTATAACTGCTAATTGAATCTGTTTCCTGAGTTCAACTTTATTTCTTTTCAGTCTCCCTTTCCTGATTTGTTTAAAGAAATGAAAAGATTTTAGTTGGGTTGTTTAAGTTTTTTCATTCTTCACTTGAGATATTGGTCTCTTCTGAAATTCGGGACTGAACAGTTAAGGATAGAGTTGATGCCCTCTGATTTTTTCTTTTCAACTGCACTGATAGGAAGAAACAGGTTATTAGCTAAAAAATAGAACTTCTATGCCTAAGACCTTAATCTTCAGTTGCTTTGAAGTTTATAGTTATGTATTACATGGTTTCTTATATCTTAATAATATATGGTTGTCAATTTGACACTAATATTTTGTATGCCAAATGAATGATCACTGACCCAGCGTCCTAATCTGTTGAGGTTCATCTAAGTTTGGCCTGAAACATGCAATTCCAGTTCTTTGTGATGTTCTACTCTTCTTTTATTCATCTACCGCATTTCGATATCCTTTTTCTAATGTCTTTTCTTTTTGTTTCATGATTTGCCGGAGCCGCGAGGAGTTCTGTTTTGAGACTCGATGATGCCGCAAGGCCCGAACTTGCATCCATTTCCCTCGTCTGTTTCATTCTATTGAAATATCTCTGAACCAAAGCAACAAGAGGAAGAGAAAAAGATAGTTGCAGCATCTTTCATTTTGATCTTCCTGGCGGGGATTCTTTTCTTTTAATTTCGTTTCCTCTGCTTATGTCTGCTTTTTTTTCTACCTGTGTTATACTTGCTTGACGATAACCTGTTGTTGAATTATGTAATCAGTATTTGTCTTCTGGTTTGTTTACTACTTTAGCTAAATAACAAGGTAGTTTTGGTCTCATTCACGTTGTTGGTTGACCTAAACATGTTAGCTGCACTAAAATATACTCACATCATGTCTAATTAAATACACTAGCAATGCTTAAGTTATTATGGTTAATAACCAGCTTCATTTAAGGTTCTACTTAATTAATAGTGAACAAAGTTACTTAGGTTTGGAGTTTTCCCCAAGTGTTTTCCACTAAAACGCTTATCTTACTAAGTGGTCTTTTTTTTTTTTTTTTTGACAAAATCTAATCCCTCTGAAAATTCACCTTAAAGTTTTTGCTTCCATGTCCCTTGCACGACAAACTCGGTATTTTATAAAATCCAATGGTTATAGTCAATGCCAACTTCAAATAGAAGATATATGTTTGTAAGTCACAGTAGGGCCCTTTTTAAACAAAGTTGATACAAACGTTCCCTTTCTTTGAATATATTTTAGTTAATTATGTTCCTCTCAACACCTAGATTTTAAATATTTCTTTTCACATTTACACTTAGCCTAATTAACATCAGTCTGGTCGGTTAACCATTATTAATGAAATTTAAAGGATGCCTAATACCTTCCCTTTAAATTAATTGAACCCGTACCTCGTATCATTTGGTTTCGTAGACTTTAAAATAAAATCAACTTTAGATAATTACTTTAATTAACTTTAGGTGCCCTAATTCACCATAAATAATTAGGTGGCGACTCCTAACTTTAAATAACCCCGGAATTACCGGGATGTTGTAAACTATTTTGACTCCGGTTAAAATAGGGTATAACAACAACTTCTTTCCCTCCACAACGATTCTTTGCATTTATTTCTGACTTTTCAACACACTTAGGATCCGCCCAAAGTTGCAACCAACGTTCCCACACATTACCAGACACATAATCCGGCTTAATCCTTTTTTTGTTTAATTTTGCTAATGAAATTCCTATACTTTGTTGCTGCCTAAGTATTCTAATGTTTTCTGATTACACTCTCAGGAATCGAAGAGTCCCAATGGTATGTCTTCTGAAAACAGTTTGTAAACTAATATTATTAGTGTCCTAACTATAAAAGCTAATACACTTATAAAATGAATTATGATGAAACTTATACCTTGAATTCCCCAAAATAAAAATCTCTAGTATCTTCTGAGACACCTTTCCAATTGATTCCATTGGGATCAAGTTGATTTTTGAAAGATGCGAATATGGTATTAGAGCATTCTTTAGAAGGTTCCAACCTGCATAAATTTGAAAACATTATTTCAAGGCCTACCACAAATTATATATATATAAAAAAAAATACAAGCATGGACTAACCCTGCAGGAGTAAGAGTAACAAGTGTAAGTGTCCGCTGCCTACGACGATTACTGGACTCTTCTTCACTGATAGTGTTGCTCTTGTTTGATGTACCCTCATCTATTGGTCTGCTCAGATCAGGTGTAATGGGAGATAGTTCAGGGATGGTTGGGTTACTTCCGTGATCTGACGCTTGAACCAGTGGCGTACCTAAAGTTTGAACATGGTTTATAGGATCTGGTCCAGCTATGGAACTCGTACCACCTTGTTGAGGACCAACAGTGGTGGGAATAAGAATGGTAAGCATGTTTGCATGACGAGCAGAATCACCCCTAAGTGAGGACTTTCCTACACGACCTTCGCTACCTCGACCTTTTCCTCGAGCCATATCTACAAAAAAATGTGGACGTGAGGAAATTAAAGCAACCATCAGTAAAAAAAGTAACCAGTAAAATGCAAGTAGGCTGCTAGTAAAGTGGTTTTTATACAAGCTGTTTGCAAGTCTACAAATATGACTAATCGTGATTTACAAAATCTGCAGCTTGTTACACAAGCAAACCTACAATTTATAGTTTATGTTATGAGAGGCAATAGTTGCTACCACATGCAGGAAACTGAGAGGTTTAAATTATGGTTGTTGTTGCTGGTTTAAATTATGTTTGTTGTGTATTATAGTTTTTCGATGAAAGGAATCTAATTGAACTCCTTATGTCCACCTAGCGCTGCCCCTGCCTAACAAAGCATAACGCAAAAGATAACACTCATAATTTATAAAAACTAATAACAGTTGAATTAGAGTCGATGTGTTGGTCCTGAATGGAGTTTAATCAGTTAATAAGAAGGAAGATGAAGCTTCTGTTCATGAAAACACGTAGAACCAGTAGAGGAAGACAACATAGAAGGATTGGACCAAGAGAGTACAACGATGACGGGTTAAGTTAATGGCAAAACCAGAAAGAAGAACTTCACTGATTACGTATTTATATATAGTCTTCGTAAATTATTAACTAAGCAACATATATAAATGTTAAACTACTACAACATACTAATTCTAGCACAACATTCAATCTTTTCCAGTTATGATCTCAACAATGCAAAGACTTTGTTTTAGATAATGTGGGGTATCCCAAGATCAATATATTATATTACAAGAAACATTGTTGAATTCCAATATATTATATTACAAAGATCAATATATTATATGCGAGGATCAATAAACAGACCTGAGGCTTGAACCGGTGGCGTACTTAAAGTTTGAACTTGGTTTATAGGATCTGGCCCACCAATGAAACTCGTACCACCTTGTTGAGGACTAATTGTGGTGGGAATGGGAATGGTAGGCATGTTTGCACGACCAGTTGAATCACACCTAAATGAGGACTTTCCTACACGACCTCCGCTACCTCGACCTCTGCCTCGAGCCATATCTACAAAAAAATGTGGACATGAGGAAATTAAAGCAACCATCAGTAAAAAAGTAACCAGTAAAATGCAAGTAGGCTGCACTTCTTATGCCAAAATTTGAATTTTACAATTACTATGAAGAACTAAATATTACCAAAATTTCTACTGCTATAAGTTTTTCAACCACCAAAGGAAAAAAAATGTGGTGAAAATAGAAAATTCCAATTGTAACAAACCTACGAATAACTTATAGTTGAAATCAAACCCATGAAACAATGTCAAACTGGTTGTACATGATTTGTTTATAGTATCCGAGCAAATGATGGTTCTCTCAAACTACACATATTAACAATGAGTGTAGATGTAAATTAAAAATAGATCATGAAAACCATGTTTTTACAGAAAGTGAACAACTGTTTATATAAATTAGCTCTCTTGAGCTTGATTTTAGAGTTTGTTTCTGCCAAGGACTGACGCTTTTTGTTTCAGGCAGCAACGTCATGCTATTTTTTCCTACCTTTAGAAATCTGTAGAATTTGAATAGTTTGTAGAAGCTTCACCTGGACAATGATTTTTACATGTACAAAGTTATACAAACATACAGAGAGAGTTACACTTCAAAGTATGTACTATTGTTATTCTAATTAACCAAAATAAATAAAAATAACACTAATTGATTTCAACTAAAGAGCAAACAAAACTTTTAAACGTAGATCTGGAAAACTACCTTTTATCCTCAAAATTGGTACTAAAAGCGTAGGCAATCTCCTTGTCGTGGTGATCAGCAATCTTCAACAGAGCTTTCAAACGAACTGGAAAAAGAAAAGACGTTCAACACCAATGAACTGCAGAAACTTGCGAAAGATTATAAGTACAAAGAAGAATAAGAGAATCAAAATTATAGCGGAAAAGGACCCAATAATTGTGCAGAAATTAGCAGGAGGATTCTATCAAAGGTTGAACTAAAACTATAATGGAATATAAAAGTCTAATAGAGGATTTAATGGTTTTAGTTACATGTTACTTTATCCCAAGCAAGTATTTTGGCTACGAACTTAAGCACGTAACCCCAAATAAGTAGCCAACAAATAAGAAGGCATATATCAAACAACATAGTCGCATAGTACACTACAAGATTCAGTAAGTAATGATGAAAGTGGTAAAATAGGTTAAAGAAAACAATAAAAAAAACTGTGGTGCAAATCAAAACACTCAACCATTACTTCCTCATCGGGTAATTCAACAACATTCCGAGGTTTGACCTTCAACACAGCTGCCCAATCATCCTTATCCTTTTTCTTGCTAGGATATGACACATAACACACTTGAGTTGCTTGCATCGCAAGAATAAAAGGTTCATATTTTTTATATCGGCGACGATGATTAACATCAACCAATTTGTACTGATTATGCTTTTTAACACCAACATCCATAGTTGGATCAAACCATTCACAGTTGAATAACACAGTTTGATTTAAAGGATCTTCACGAAATTCCACTTGTATAATCTCTTTTATCCGTCCATAGTAATCACCAAAATTTGGATCCGAGATACAAACTCCACTGTTCATTGTTGATCTTGCGCTACCATGACTGTCTGTGTGAAATTTGTATCCATTAGTAAAATACACAAAATGACATGTAGCGCCTATTAGTGGTCCATGAGCAAGACTACGCAAGAATTTATTCTCAATATGGTTGCAGCGGACCTATTTGGAAAAATGTAAGACTTAGTTAAATTTTGAGAATTTAATAACATCTTGTATAAAAATTAATGATAATTGAAACTTACATATTCCTTGAACCATATAGAGAAATATGCTTCAAGGCTCTCATCTATTTGACCTTGAGATAGATTCGGGAATTCTCCTAGCATACGTTGTACGTACATACTTCATTGCAACAAAATAAGTTCAATAGAAAGTCATGATATATATGGATATATTTATAATAATAAGAGAGTTTAACATTCAAATGCTACCTCACAAACGGTTCAACCTCTTTACAATTTAGTAAAATGTAAGTTTGGGTAGCCTTGATTTCTTCAAGGGATAAATTCCTCTTTTTTGCTTCTCCCCATAGTCGACCGGGATGGGTGAATATTGATAAATTTCCTTCAAGATCTTCTACAGCACCACCATCATCATTACGGTCCACATCGTGATTACGTGTCATGACATGAGGTTCAAAATAATGAGAAAACAAATGTGTTGACTCCTTCATCAAGTATGCTTCACAAATGGAACCCTCAACACTAGCTTTATTCCCAATCATTCTTTTAAGAGTTCCGAGGTACCTAAGTACATAAATGGATGGACCGTTATATTAGAAAAGTTATGTTTAGCATACTTGTCACAATTTGAACATAAAGTTTCAAATTTACCTTTCAAAAGGATACATCCATCGATATTGTACAGGTCCAGCAATCTTTGCTTCATATGGCAAGTGCACAGGCAGATGTTCCATTGAGTCAAAGAACCCAGGGGGAAATATACGTTCTAACTTACACAAGATTTGCGGGATGTCTGCCTCTAATCTTTCCATGTCATCCACTCGTAGAGTGGTCGAAGTAAGATCTTTAAAAAATAAGCTCAATTCTGTAAGTGCTTGCCACACATTACTGGGAAGCAGTTCACGAAAAGCAATAGGCATTACTCGTTGCATGAACACATGGCAATCATGACTTTTCATGCCAAATAATCTTTTCGCGTTTGTGTCTGGACATCTACCCAAATTCGAAACATACCCATCTGGAAACTTCAAACCCTTCACCTAATTGAACAAGATAGCTCTTTCTTCCTTATCTATTGTGTATACAGCTTTTGGATATTTTCCACTATTGTCCTTTGCCAACTGTGGTCGATCGCAGTAATTTACCATATCTTGACGTGATTGTAGATTGTCTTTGGTTTTGTTATCAATATTAAGAACCGTATTAAATACATTATCAAAGACATTTTTTTCAATATGCATGACGTCAAGATTATGTCGAATCATGTTAGAACTCCAATAAGGCAAATCCCAAAATATGCTTCGCTTTTTCCACCCTCAAGACTTACATATTCTCTGATTAACTTCCTGTGCATCTAACTCTGTTACTTTCCTTATCCCCAAGTCACAAATTTGGTTCAAAATTTCCTCTCCTGTTCTATAGAGTGGTGATAGTCTTTTGACAGTCTTACCTTTGAGAAAGTTTTTACTATCTCTCCTAAAAGGATGATGTTGGTCAAGGAACATTCTGTGACTATCAAACCAAGATGTTTTCCTGCCATGTTGTAATCTATAGGATTGTGTTTCCTCCATACAATAAGGACATGCTAACTTGCCCGCAGTACTCCATCCTGATAACATAGAATATGCTAGGAAGTCACTGATTGTCCACATCAAAGCTGCCCTCAGTTGAAAGTTTTGCTTTTTCGAAATGTCAAATGCTTCTACACCTGTCTCCCACAACAAGGTCAATTCCTTTATTAGAGGTTGCAGATAAACATCAATTTTATGTTTGGGATTGTTTGGCCCAGGAACAATGACAGTTAGGAACATATATGCCTCTTTCATGCTCATTCCTGGAGGCAAATTGTATGGGGTGACAATCACTGGCCACGAAGAGTATTTCCTCCCAGATTGACTAAATGGTTGGAAATCATCAGTACATAACCCCAACCTTACATTCCTTGGTTCAACAGCAAAAAAAGAATGAGTTTCATTGAAGTTCTTCCAAGCCTCAGAGTCTGATGGATGACGCATTACCCCATCCTTTTGTGTATGCTCATGGTGCCATCTCATGTCGGTAGCTATAGCATGGGATGCATATAATCTTTTCAATCTAAGAATCAAAGGAAAATAATAAATTTTCTTGTAAGGGACCAATTTCCTTTTACGAGAGCCGACACGACGCTTATACCTCTGGTTACCACAGAATTTACAAGATGTAAGGTGTTCATCATCACCCCAATACAACATACATCCTGAATCACAACAATCAATCTTTTCAACTTGGAAACCCAAACTACGCACTAGTTTCTTAGTCTGATAATAGCTATCAAGCACTTTGTTATCTTCAGGTAAAGCATGTTTCAACAATTGTATCATTTGGTTATAACCTCTCTATGACAAAGTATTCTCCATTTTAATATTTAACATTCTGGAGACTACTGGAAGCTGAGAGAGAGAAGAATCGGGATATAATTTTTCATCAGCAGCTTGTAGCAAATTGTAAAATCTTTGGGACTCGGGATTAGGCTTCTCCTCCATTGAAGGTTCATAAGGATGAGAAGAATCAACTTCAATATTGCTATAAGATTGCGAACTCGAACCCTGACCAAAGTTGGGACCAGCTGCATCCAAGACCATTTGTCGGTATGGATTATCGAATCCCGATTCAGGTTGAGAACCACCGTGCAAATCATTACCAGAAGCTATCTCACTGATCACATCTTTTTCCCCTTGATACTCCCAAACAAAATAGTCCTCAACAAATCCAAAATTAAAAAGGTGATATTCAGCGATTTCAACATCCATGTATTTAATGTTGTGACATTTTTTACATGGACATCTAACCTTGTTACCGCTCATGTAATTTCGTTGAGAAAGTGCAAATTGGATAAAATTATCTACACCGGTTACAAAGCTAGATTTTATACCCCCTCGGCCATCCAACCTATCGTACATCCAATCACGCCCTAGATTATTCATGTTCCTATTAATGTTGACATAAACAAAGCAATCAAATTAATGATCTGTCTTCATATCATTAATACAACCGAATGACCTCTAAATGGAAGAACAAGCTGAAATAACTTAGTGAAACAGAACATATCATTCACCTTTTAGTTAAAAAAAATGACAAACTGAAACTGAAACAAAAAAAAATCGAGTAACCCGGTTCACTAACACTGATTTCAAATCACAGAATACAAAAAAAATCGAGTAAGAAACCCAGTTCACTAACACTTATTTCAAATCACAGAATATAAAGAATGTTGAGTTCTTCAAGCTTTTTCTCGACATGCAACGAATTAAAACAAACTTTAACCACCAAATAATATTATCCTACAAGGTTTAGCACAAACAAAGGTCGAATTTCCATTTTCATCAGATTTTGGCCTAAATAGAGATTCCCAACACTTAACTTTCAAATAAATTATAAACCCAACAGTTTTCAAGACACCCAACTTCGATTTTAGCCAAAAAAAACCACTTAAAGACGCTCTGTCCTTTAGATAATAAGCAAAAAAAAAAACACAGATTTCTTAATTTCAATTTTAGATTTAATGTCAGAAAACACAAAGAAGGAGATAAAGAAGAAAGAAACTGCCCATAAAACATAGAAAAATCAAAACATACCTTTCCTTTATATAAAAGATGCAGCAGAAGAAGAGAAAAACACAATAGAAACCCTAGATTCACATTATTTTGATCTATGTTGTGCTCTCTCTCTCTCTCTCTCTCTCTCTCTGTATGTTAGCAATTTCGCATACTCTCTCTCTATATCTGTGTTGGGTGTGTTTGAAGTGAGAGGACATAAATGAGTGACCTAGGATATATCTTTTTTTTAATATTTAACGACAGAATAGCGACGGATTTTATATATTCCGTCGCTAAATAATACATTGATTTCTTTTAATGATTAATATTGCGACGAATTTTTCCGTTGCTGCAAATATATATATTTTCGAGAAAAATTAAAAGGCCTAGCGACGGATTTTTCGTTGCTGAATCCGTCGCTACATAAAAATAAAATTTGTCGTGCCTCTTCTGTTGCTAAATCTGTAGTGAAATTTAAGACGCCAAAATTTCGCGCTAATCATTAGTGACGAAATTCAGTTTTCGTTGTTAATCCGTCGCTATATAATGAGATAAAATTTTAGTTGCTTTTCTCGACAAAATGAGCAATCCGTAGCTAATCCGTCGTTAATTAGCGACAAAATATGGTCTGTCGCTAATATTCCGTCACTAAACGCTGGTTTTTTAGTAGTGCATAATAATCAATGTTCCTTCTCATTTCCATCCATAGTTCCGGTCACACAACATAATAAAACGATATGAAATGAATATGGAACGATGCAAGTACAAACAATGAATAATATCAAGTTCAAGTTGTGCCAGACACAGCGCATCAAACATGAAATGAATATAGAACGATGCAAGTACAACAATGAATAATATCAAGTTCAAGTTGTGCCACACACAGCGCACCCATATCATCAACAAGTGATCCACATAGTAATCATAATGAATTCCCAATTTCCATAACATTAAGAGCCAACCATCCCAAAATGACTATACAAATAACGAGGCGTACACTAGGTATCAATATCAATATCAAGTAATTTCATCCTTCCGATTGACTCCCAAGTTGCAAATAATCCACCAAGTCGTACAAACATAGCACATAAGATCCTATGAGTTCTACAGGCCACGAGCCCGATCAAAAAGTCACAAGCAGATACCAAACCCTAAGTTCCAACCTAAACTTCATACCCACAGGTTCACATGATGTCTCCAACACTTTCCAATTACTACATATGAGTCGCTGATCGAAGTCTAACCCAAAGTAAGCCTCAACCTACCTGGAATGCCGAAATAAGTAGTCACGAACCGTTAGCCACACGCTTGCCCTTCCTTTGAGTCTCCAAATAATCAAAGTCTATTCATATTCAAAATCATGAAAATCGATACCTATATTGCTATCATTCTAATTGGGTCAAAAACCAACTCTAGAATTTGGGAAAACGAGGCCCACAAGGGTAAAAGGGAAAATTTGGGAGTAAATTATCCAATTAAACACTAGGTGATCAAAACCCATCAACTAATTGCTAAATTAACTCAAGGATTCATCAAATTTCGAAATCCAAGTAAAAACCCCCAATTTTGGATGTAAACCCTAACTCTTAAATTCAAGAATTCATCACTAATAATGGAAGGTATATGATTAACAACCTTAGATACATCATAATCTAGCATAAACCCAATCAATTTCATTATTTAAAGCAACTTAGGAAGTCTAACCAATTTTATGAACTTCTTAGACCCATTAAACCCTCTTTCATGAAAACCCCTAATTTCCTACTTTAGAAATCATGGAGTAAAACTTAAACCAAGGAAATGAATCAAAGGGAAATACTTAGATTATGGTTTAGACCTTATCCCATGGAAAAACTTGAAGAACATCCTTGAATTCTCCCAAACCCAAGCTTTCAAGATGAGAGAATCCCAAACAACATTAATAGCAAAAACGTCCAGCTGTTCCGCCTCGTTTCTGATGCCAGACGATCCCAAAACTCGCTTTTGATGCCTCCAATGAATTCCTTGTGAAATTTCACTCAATTTAGGCTATTGAATCACTCCATTTGACCTTATAATGAATGAGATATGGTGGTTTCAATATTTGGAAGAATGCAGATTTTTAAATACGAATTCAATGGCAGTTTCATAATTAATCTGAAAAATCTGTCAACCCAATTCTTAGTAAAATGACCATAATTCCCTCATACGATGTTGAAACTCGATAATTTCAGTTGCTATGGTTTTGAAATTACGATACATATATAATGGTTCAGTCGAAACATGAATCAAAGGCCGTTTGCTCAATATAGTGCCCTTTATGCTCAAATCGACGTCGAAATCGAAAAAAATCACCATACAACCCAAACTTATCCAAAACTAACCAAACTTTGTGGACATGTCCAAAATCATCATATAAACTTATTGGAACTTTCAAAACATCGACACGGGATCATCTTAACCTGATGTTGACCGTGGTCAACTCCAATTCTAACTTAACCAATTTCTCAACCAATGACTCAAATCACACCCGAACCAGTCGATAACCAACCAATGACACTACTAAGTCATAAATCACCCTCCGAACCCTAATGGAACTGTCGAAATTCGATTACGGACACGTTTACCCAAAAGTTAACTTCGAGTCAAACGATTTTCGCTTTAAGGCCAAATTTTCTAAAAGTCATTCCAAAATCCAAAATGATGCCTAGGGAACTGTGCCACCGGTCCCCACGGGTCAAAATAGTACTAACAAGGCTCGGGGATGATTCAATGGGGGCAAAAATGGTAAAAACCCAATAACGACCAAACGGGTAGTTACAGGAAAACATCTAGAAAACATATAAAAAAGTAAAATATAGACGAATACCTAAGTTTAGTTGACTTTGATCGGAGAAAATGGACAAAAACTCATTAAGAGTTACCCGAAATGCTGTACACAGATTGGGGAGACCAAAAGAAGGTGAACTTCATCTTTGAAGTAGACATAGACGACTAGGGTTTCACGGATTCGCAAAGGAAAAGAGTGTCGGCAGAGAGAGATGAGAAAGAGAAATTGACAAAAGGGTAGAAAAGCGCTTATATAATTAATGAAAAACAAAGCTGAACCGTTGATCAAAAGTGATCAAATGGTGTGCGTGTAAATATGGGAAATAAAGAAAGAAAAAAAAAGGGATGTTGATCATTTGATCAACAACTAAGATGAGATGGAAAGAAACACACATCCGTGTGATGCTGACGTGGAACACTCGAATTGATCTTTTTTTAAAGTTCTGAATTGAGGAATAGTTTGAGAATTGGGTCAGATTTGGGCCTTAGAAAATTGGACATTTTCGCCTTTAAATCATAGCCTCATTTTGAACAAATAAACAAATTTGTTTAAATTGAAACTAGATTTTGCACGGTTAACAAAAATTCAAATAACCACTTAACAATTGGCCCGAATTTAAATAAAATTGTGATTAAATTGTGTTTTAAATTAATTAATTTAAGCTTCTTCAACTAAAGAAAATAAAAATAAAAATTATAAATAGTTACATAATAAAATAGACGAAATATGTCATAATATGCCGTAAATAGTTACAGTTTAATAATTAAACACTTGTACAATTAAACTCCTCCTTTTGAAATGACTTGTGATTATTCAAAATATCAAGTATATGTTGTACTTTACAATATAAAATACGAATGAAAATCTGTCTCTAAAAGTTTCATTAATCATTGGGCGTTAGATATCCAAATAAGCATAGTAGACTCATGTTACAATTAAAGTATTAAATAATGAAGCTAACCACAAAATCTGATATTTATACCTACAAATCTTCTTTCATGACCGCGGAACAATGTTCGCTATCTTGGACCATTAAAGACTAAATACCTTTGCTGTTGCAGTCAATTTTTTTACAGAACTCATTATCTTTTCTACTACTACTACTTTATAATTGGGTGAAACACAAACAAATTCATTAATTACTCGATTAATTGAAATAATAACGAGCAACTTCTCTTTTCTCGTGTAAATTTTATGGAAGGCAGCACTTAATGAAAGTTAATTTTACTCAAAATCTCATAAAACTCTACAATTGTCCGCTACAAGAAAATATGTAGTAATACCCCTATTTATAATAATGTAAAATCTACTTTGATTAGAAACTAGAAAACATATTCCTACATACTTTTGACTATAGATTCTATTTAGACATTAACTAAATAAACTAATAAATATCAAATAGTAAACAATTTCCTACAGTTGTAACGTAGTCTTCCAACAATTGGTCATAAAACATTTGAAAGAATAATATTAGTTATAAAACATGGATGAAACGAGGCATAAGAGGTTCCTGTACTTCAATCAGAACTCAAGAGAGTAGAGCCCTTTGGGTTGACTAACTGATTTTTTATTTTTTTTTGGTTTTCCATCCGGAACCCGGTACTCGCATTTGAGCCTGATTAATTCGGATTCGCGGGGAAGCGCTTCCTACAAAGGATCTTTCCATACCAAGGGCTTAAACTCGAGACCTCTGGTGGAGGGAGGAGCAGCCCCAGCTGCTGCATCATATCCTTTGGTGGTAACTAACTGAAAATAGGTGATAAGTATTAATTGCCGAAATAGAAGCATTGAAATTACGAGTTGCCAAAAACAACAAAAACATACCCAGATACCTTTTGTCGGGATAGAAAGATTGTTTAAGAGTTACCAAAAAAATAAATTAAAAATAAGCCATTAATGCTTTTTTTATCAATAGTTTTTGTTAAATTAATAATAAATTCTTAAAATAATATAAAAATATTATTAAATAAAAAGTATTTTGTACAAGGAGAAGAAGGAACAATCAAAATTAAACGAAGAGGAAGCTAGGAATTTTATTTTTAAAAGTGTATTTTTGAAAATTGGAAAAAAAAAGAAAAAAAATGAGGAATACATTAATGACCATTCAAACCGGGGGTTTCCGAAGGGCCTTTTAATTATAGGTGACAAATAGGTTTTAAAATTGAGTTGGGGTAACTCTAGTTTTTTTAATTGAGTAGGGGTGATAAATTTTGGATTAGTGATTAGAGAGTTTTGACTCACCCCAAAGTTATATTTTAACACTTTGACCCTAAGCTTTGTTTTTTACACTTTGCCCCTCAAGTTTTATTTTTAACACTTTGACCCAACCCATATAAACCCTACAGAGCCAAAACAACGCGCCAAATTTTCTGTTTGCCTGCGCCGTTTCCACCATTTTTGGCTCTTCTATTTTGCTTCGTTTCTTCTTCTTCTTCTTCTTATTCTGCTGCTCGTTTCTTCTTCTTCTTCTTCTTCTTCTTCTTCTTCTTCTTCTTCTTCCTCTTCTTCTTCTTCTTCTTCTTCCTCTTCTTCTTCTTCTTCGTCTCGACTGGATTGCTCAAGAAAGAAAAAAATAAGACCACCTGATTTTGCAAATTTTTGACTGGATTTCATTCGTGTAGCACTGGGAATTACTTCATAACTCATTCCATTGTTATGCTTTCTTCTTCTTCTTCTTCTTCTTCTTCTTCTTCTTCTTCTTCTTCTTCATCCGCCATTGTTGCTCAAGAAAGAAAAAAATGTGACCACCCGATTTTGCAATTTTTTGACTGGGTTTTGTTGGTGTAGCACTGGCAATTACTTCATAAGTGTTTTCCACTCATTTGGTAAGTACAACAATGTTGTTTTATTTCAATTTTTCACTTGGGTATAAATCTACTGATTTTCCAACAACTTACAGTAGTTGTTGTAGTTGTTGCAACATATAATGTGGTTGTTGCAACTTCTACAACAGATTATGAAATTGTTGTAATTGTTTAATAAATAACCTGCAACAACTGAGTGAGTTGTTGCAACAGGTATTCCACTTGTTGCAACAACTCAACGATCTGTTGGAGTTAGCTTCAGTTTTTGTCTGAAACAGAACCCAAAAAACGGAAGCCGCTTCCAACAGATTATTGACTTGCTGCAACAAGTTGTATAGTTGTTGCAACAGGTGTTCCACTTGTTGCAACAACTCAACTATCTATTGGAGTCAGCTTCAATTTTTGTCTGAAACGTAACCCAAAAAACTGAAGCTGCTTCCAACAGATTATTGACTTGCTGCAACAAGTTGTATAGTTGTTGTAACAGGTGTTCCACTTGTTACAACAACTCAACTATCTGTTGGAGTCAGCTTCAGTTTTTATCTGAAACAGAACCCAAAAAACTGAAGCTGCTTCCAACAGATTATTGATTTGCTGCAACAAGTGTACTACTTGTTGCAACAAGTAATACACTTGTTGCAACAACTCGATAATTTGTTGGACATCTTCAACAGTCTGAAAAATTACCCCAAAAAAACTGAAGCTGACTCCAACAGATTAGTGACTTGTTGCAATAATTTTATTACCTGTTGCAACAAGTAGTCTACTTGTTCCAACAAGTCAATAATCTGTTGGAACAACTGCTGCAACTGTTTCATTTTGTTATAGATTGGTATGTACTCTCATGACCAATTTTTTGTTAAACAAAATATCTTCAGGTACCTCGAACACCACTAATGGGGGACTCACTAACAATAGGGGTTGATTGTCATGGTGAATGGATCGAGAAGAACAATCGATATATTTGGCGATGGAAGGGAAGTGACATGTTAGAGACGATAGCGATGACTGTCCAAAGAGATGTTATGTTCGATGATTTTGTGAACCTAATCATCACCTATTGCGAATTAACTTGTGAACCAAAAGATCTTGCCATCACTTACATGCACAACTTTTTTGAAAATCAGAAGGTCTTGCCATTTAAGATAACTGATCAGGTTCGTTTGCGTGCTTATTTGAATGATGTAGCTAGGCCCATTGTAAGGGTATACGTTGTTGGAAGCCCGGTAGAGAACCACAATTTATCTCAAGACCAACAAGATGTGTTAAATGATGAATTAGATGGGGTGGATGTGGATATCCCAGATAATGGAAATGGGGCTGACCCGATTCCTATACCCGAAGTTGCGAGCAATACAGTGGGCACTACAAAATCAATACAGTCTAGCCATGTTCAAGATGATGAAACAGGCTTTTATAAAGGAATGTCATTCAAGAACAAGGAAGAACTATCCACTTGGTTGAAACTTGCTTGCTTGAAGAAAGATTTTCGAATTAAGAAGGTGATTAATTCGCGTACTGTGTATTGCTTCATATGTGTACATTCGGAGTGCAAGTAGTGGCTGAGGGCTGTGAAGCTTTTAAGTTCTGACAGATTTTGTATCAGAACCTACATAAAGCATCACACATGTGGTTCTGAGCACATTACGAGCCATAATCCACACGCTACTGCGAAAGTCATTGGTGAATACTTCAAAGATAAGTTTCCTTACGGTAAAGGCCCACCTACAAAAGATATGAGTCAATCAATTCGTACAGATTTGGGTTGTAAGGTAAGTTATTGGAAGGTCTGGAAGGGCATGGAGATTGCAAAGGCTTTGACAAGGGGGACACATGAGCACGGGTATGCGGTGCTTGATGCGTACGTTATATGCTTCGTTCTGCAAATCCAGGAAGTAAGACGGCATTGAAGGTTGATGAAAAGGGAAGTTCAAGTACTTTTTTGTAGCCTATAAGGCTTGGATGCTTGGTTTTGCGCAAATGAAAAAAGTCATAGCTATCGATGGGACATTCTTGAGGAGCAAGTACGAAGGAGTGTTGTTGTCAGCAGTTGCACAAGATGCGAAGAATCATATTTTTCCAGTGGCATTTTGTGTAGTGGACAAGGAGTGTGATGCTTCGTACAAATATTTTTTTGAACAAATGAGAAGCTATATACAGGATACCTCTGAGTTGTGCATAATATCTGATAGATATCCAAGTATCAAAAAGGCGGTTTCAATTGTTTTCCCTACATGTCATTATGGTTTTTGCATAAGGCACCTAGGGGAAAATCTGAGAACCACCTTTCACAATGGGGCGGTCGTATCTCAATTTTATAAAGCAGCAAAAGCGTACAATATTGATGTCTTTAATGACCATTTCAATCAAATCTGAGATTTGGTTCCTGGGGCCGCCGAACATCTTGAACGTGCTGGATTCTACAAATGGAGCAGGGCAATCTGCCCCGGAAATAGGTATTTTCACACTTCTGTTTCCAACAAATAACGTATTTGTTGCAACTAATAGGTAACTTATTGCGGCAGATATTGTACTTGTTGTGATTTTTGACACAGCTGAGCCTCATCCACATGTTCCAACACTAATATGTTTGTTTTGTCCGGTATAATTTTATGATGACAAACGCTGCTGAGTCGCTGAACTCAATGTTCAATGTTGAAAGAGAATTTCCCATTACTGCTCTATTTGATTCCATAAACAGGAGGTTTACTGAGAAATTTCATGAGAGGCGTATGGAGTTCATCGACTCACCAACCATCTTTGTTCCCTTAATGGAAAAAAATATCAAAATTTGTCAACTTGGGTAATAAGTTATTGGCCCATCAAATTGCCAACTACAAGTTCAGCGTCATCGGTCACGGTTCAGTTGCAATAGTCGATCTGCAAAGAAGATCTTGTACTTGTAGATTTTTAACCTGGACAAAATACCTTGCCCACATGCTATGGCAGCGCTTCGAGTCCAATATGGTGAAGACTTTGGAAGGCGGATTTATGACTACTCATCTCCATATTACAGGGTGGAGAATTACATAATTGCATATTGTGAGGAAATGAATCCCGTGCCTTCTGAAGAATCTTGGGAAGTTCCTATGAAGATTTTAGAGAGAGAAATACCTCCTCCACATGTTGATCCGAGCAAACCGGGAAGAAGACGGACAAAGGGGAGGCGTGGAATCGGGGAATCACTTGCAACGAGGAAAAACAAATGCTCCATGTGCAAAACAGCTGGCCATAAAAAAACTACATGCCCAAACCGAATTGTTCCCTAGTTGTTAAATTTGCAATGTCTTGTAATAATAATTACTATTGTTTGTGTTTGTGAAATTGGATTTTATGACATTTTTATGTTGTTTCTGTTAGTAAAATTGGTTTAAATGATATGTTGATCTTGCTCAAATCACCAATGTATGTTCTGTGGTTTTGCAATTTCTGAACAGTTTTCACCAAGTAAAAATTCTGTTGCAACAGCTGTGTAACTTGTTGGGATTTTGCCAACCAGTAATCGGACTTGTTGCAGAAACTAACTTAACTTGGTTTTCCAACAAGTGACATGACTTGTTACAGTAAGTTCCTATAGTGTTTTGAGTTTTTACAACAAATGAAATGAGTTGTTGCAGAAAGTCCTTAACTTGTTTCATCCAACAAATGGAATGAGTTGTTTCATCCAACAAGTGATATGACTTGTTCAATAGCTATGTTACATGCTACAACATATTATGTACTGGTTGCAACAGGTTATACAACTGCTGCAACAGATTATGTACTTGTTGCAACAGGTTATGCAACTGCTGCAACTGATTATGCAATTGCTGCAGCAGATTATGTAATTGCTGTAACAGATCATGAAATTGCTGCAACAACTAGGATATAAGTCACATATGTTTAGTTATTAACAGAGGGAACCAATGATATTTAGTGTTAAACAAAGGGATTCAATGATATTTAGTGATCAATATACTTATCTACTAACATCCTTAATGGATTAGACGGTAATTTCATTGATTTGATGGGAAATTCTAAGCGTATACTTTCCAAATCGAGCGATCATTGGTGTAATTTGATGAGAACTACTTGATTCACCCATATTTAGGTGTAAACAACGAAAACCAATGACATTTATTGTTTACTAAATGTTCCTAACCAATTTGATGGTATTTTGAGTCAGGACATATGATCAACTAAGCGTATACTTCTCCAATTGAGCGATCGTTGGTGTAATTTGATGAGAACTACTTGATTCACCCATATTTAGGTGTAAACAATGAAAACCAATGATATTTATTGTTTAATAAATGTTCCTAACCAATTTGATGGTATTCTGAGTCAGGACATATGATCAACTAAGCGTATACTTCCCAAATCGAGCGATCGTTGGTGTAATTTGATGAGAACTACTTGATTCACCCATATTTAGGTGTAAATAACGAAAACAAATGACATTTACTGTTTACTAAATGTTCCTAACCAATTTGATGGTATTCTGAGTCAGGAAAACCAATAATACTTATTGTTTACTAAATGTGAAGCTTTTAAACAGGTTACTCATCCGTTACAACAGATAGTGTACTTGTTGCAACAAGTTCATAATATGTTGCAACAACTAACCTATCTGTTGCAACAAATTACAAACTTGTTGCAACAGATGAGTTAGTTGTTGCAATTTCTTCAACAATTGAAAGATTTGTTGCAACAACTAACTCATCTGTTGCAACAGATCACAAACTTATTGCAATAGATTATCAACTTGTTGCAACTTCTAAAACAACAATTAGATTTATCGCAACAACTAACCCATATATTGCAATAACTGAACCATCTGTTGCAACAAATTTACATCTTGTTGCAACAACTGACTCATTTGTTGCAACAAATTACAAACTTGTTGCAACAGATGAGTTAGTCGTTGCAATTTCTTCAACAACAGTTAGATTTGTCACAACAGCTGACCCATATGTTGCAACAACTGAACCATCTGTTGCAACAAATTACCAACTTGTTGCAACAACTTACTCATCCGTTGCAACATATTTAAAAACTTGTTGCAACAGATGGGTCAGTTGTTGCAACTTCTTCAACAGCTGTTAGATTTTGTGACTTGTTTAAAACTACTGAAACCACTGAACATAATGTATTGAACACAACTTAAATAATGAACACCTAATATATACTTAACAAAATGTCTTAGAAAAGTACTGAACACCTAATATATACTTAAATTACATAATGTCATAAAAAAAACTCCTAATATATACTTAAATTGTTCAACAGGCCACATTTTGGCTCCAAAAAACGCAAAATCAATGAACTGTTTATCAACCCATCTTAGGGCTCCAACACCTTTTCAATGACACCTAATGCCCATCTCCATTGCATCCTCCCTACAGAGTTGTCGCTGATTAGACTTTCGGGTTTTGTCACAGTTGTGCCGGTAAGTAAAGCCTCCATAAAAGCAATTGACCACGAACCACATGCCTTACTAGTGACATTGCAGGGGAGATTCTGTAGCCTATTGAATTCCCACGATTCATTGAGTAACTTTGCAAGCAAGTGTGCGAACATTCTACTCTGTTGCAATAACTTTGTTACACCTCGTAGTCGTGTAAGTGAAATCTATTAGGCGTTAGTTGTTTAAGTCTAGACGTGGAGCATTTATCTCATGGTTACGAGGGTTTGAGTTCATATAATAAGCTATGAAAGACTTTGGGACCAAGCAGATCAAGGAAAATAAGTTTGTCAAAAATTTAAAACAGGATTTTTAGTCAACTTTGGAGGGGTATATCTCCATGTATATTGGGAGTTTTAAGGTGTTTCAAAATCCTAAAATGAAGTTCGTCGAGTCTAGTTTCTAATGCAATAAACCGATCATCGATAGGACATCGACGTAGAGAATTATAGATGTTACAAACTGAGCTATCAGCGCAGAAACAGGGCTGCTACAGTGCTGCCGCCTCAGCCACTATATAAAGGGTGAAACCCCCCATTTTTATTCATCAAAAACTCTCTAACATGTTTTAGAAATTTCAGCAACAAAAGGGGTCTTAAATACCACATAGAAGTAAGGATTTTGAGTAAGATCCAAGCTACGGAATACTAATCGAAGTCCGGATAACTTGTAGTCACGATTTCCATATCGTTTTGTGTTGGAGTGAGCTTGGAAACAAGGGGATATTGAAGATCTTGTCACTTTAGTGAATATAAGGTATGAATCATTGAATCTTTTTCTTATTAACATTGATTAAGGAATAGTTACAAGAATAAGAGTTGTAGTTTATTGTATTGATGTTGTTGGCTTAGGGATTGAGGTGTGAAGAAGATTTTGGATGAAAATACATATATTTGTCTTGTAGAATGTTGAGGATGTTGTTGTTGATGTTGTTGGTATTGTTTGGAAGTTGTTTTGGTGTTTGGAGGAAGTCGACGATATAGGGGAAATGCTGCCCAAATTTTTGTAAACCAAATTAGACTTCCATAAATTAGTACTTATAAGTTGATGGAAATGCAATGAAAGTATGATTAATGATATATTTCTCTATATATAGGCTCGGGTGAAGGGCAAACTTCGGCGTAAGGAATTCTTAAGTGGTGGCTCGACGGATAAGGTATGTAAGGTGCTCGTGTCTCCTTTTTCTTTGGCACGAATCCAATGAGAACATAGACATGAGCGCTCCATAACAGATCCGCTCTATTCCTATGCCTTGTAATTCAATCTTAATATCTTGCCATTTTGATGATTCTTAAAGTATTATTCGATTTATCATTATCGATTACTTCCTTAGACTCGTTACGAATTCCATAAGCTATTCGGAGGCTTCCGCCCTTATGTCACTCCGAAAGGCCAAGATCAGATTATTGACATCTTATTAAAAAAGCGAAGTCCTGTACAGAAGCCTTCAGGACATTGCGCTTTCTATCCGCATCGCGGAAGGAAAGCGGAATCCTGCACAGTTTTTCCCGGTTCGGACCCAACAATGGTAGATACATATAAATAACTGTAATGCACTACTTTACTACACATGTCAGATTATTGGCTTCTCATGCATTGTATATATAAATGTATTGCACTATTTTACTACACCGTGCCGCGCTATAGTCGGCCGGGCATGGCGCGTAGATGCGCACACCACTGCAGTGGGCATGTTATGATATTGCCCCGGACGCGGGCTAATGATGATAACACCGAGCCTTAATGGTCAGACATGATTTTACATATATAACACCGAGCCTTACGGCCGGGCATGGATACTATCTATTACGTACATATATGTATATATAAGCATACAAATGATTTTATCATGCATTGCATGTTGTTCTACTTCCAGATGTTCAGATTTCTTCTGCCTATATTAATGTCACATTTTATCTTAATTATGTTGTTGCCCTCCTGCCTTACATACTCAGTACTTTTATCCGTACTGACGTCCCTTGCACGGGACGCTGCATTTCGTGCTGGAGGCTCTGACAGATTTGTTGAGGAGCAACCGCAGTAGGATTTCCAGCTTCAGCGGTGTTAGCAAGTACCACTACTCCGGGCTTGCTATCTTTAGGTATTTTTCTGTTAGTGTAATATATATTCATATGTATACTCTTAGAGGCTCATGGACATTGTGGGGTATGTAAATGTTAAGTATGGCCTTGTCGGCCTTGTTTTGGTTTCTCGATGTTTTTCTGATAGCCTTGTCGGCTTTACGATATACTTTATGTTGTAGCGACCTTGCCGGTCCGCAGATGTACATGTGTGTTGATTTATCGAATACTTTTATGTTGGCCCACTTCCGTGAGCAGATGTTCTTGAGTTATGGTATGTGATGTCCAAATAACAGTTAAGTCATGCGACTTCGGCCTACGGGTCGGAGCCTGTCATACTCCTCGTCGAGGGTGTGACAAACTTAGGCCACAATTCCATTATCGGCTCCATGAAACAAAAGAAATCAGATTCTTCGTAGACAGGAACGTTGCAGTCATACACATTTACCACTCCCTCTTCAATCATGAACTCGAGAGTGATAAAATGTGTGGCATTAATATTCATTACTGTTAAAACCCTCTTTGCACCAGCCCACGAGCAGCCTCCCGGGCAGGGTCTGACACCCTTACAATAATCGACCATATCATCATCCCACTTGAATTCAGCAAGTCTAACCTTCAGAGGCACGACATTTGGAATTGTACTCTCTTTTGTCAATTCTGCGTACCTCTTGGACATGTTGTTGTAAAAGTTGAGGTCCAGGATTATGTCAGTGGAATCATAGTACTCAGGGAAATTGATTTGTCTCATACGCATTAGAAGCAGGACTTCATCTACATACTAAAGTAAAAGTAGTAAAACAGTTAGTTACTTGGTGCAACAGATTCAACAGATTATCTACTTATTGCAACAGCTAGTTAACTTGGTGAAGCAGATTCAACAAAATAAAAGAACTGTTGCAACAGCTAGTTAACTTGTTGCATCAGATTATCTACTTGTTGCAACAACATACTGAATTAGATAGATATATACAAGTGTTGAAACTTACCCAATCCTCCCACCAAATTTCCATGTTTGTCAGAGCCTTGAAGTCTGCTGCTCCAAATTCATGCATTGAGTACATGGTTATCCCACTCTTTTTGGACTTGATTGCAGTCTCAACCTTTTTCATTCTTTTGGGCATGTACAGGTTTGAAAATGTCCACCTTCTTTAGCACTTTTGGCCCAATATCAAGAAGAGGAGTCTCAATTGACTTACTCGCAGTAGCAACAGATCTTCTTGATCTAACTGATGCAAGTGCCTTGGCAGTTGCTTTGCCCCTCCTCCGAACATGAACAGGAGTATAAGGTGAGGAAAGATTCTTTGATGGTTTGATACCCCTCTTGGATATCAACCTCTGCATAGAAGTGTTTGTGGCTTCTTAGGCCTGCACCAATTCCTCCACCTTTCTAATCAAACTATCCATTTTGTCCTTGCAAGTGGTGCACTCACAAGCACATGAGGGCACCTTAGAAGTACCGGCACCAACATCAGCAAATCTTCTACCACTCAATCCACCACCACTAAAATTACCACCAAATTCGGAAAAATCACTCAATCCAGGAACTGGAGTAAATCCACCAATATTAGCATCATCATCTCTTAATTTTTCCCCAGCAATACTTGCTGGGACATCATCACCACCACCACCAACAACAACAACAACATCAACAGGCTGAACAACACCACCAACAGTATCAGCACCACCAATAGCATCAATGGCAACATCACCACCAGCACCAACAACAACATGACCACCGACAACATGACCACCACTACCAGCTACAACATCATCAACCCTAGTGATGGCTGTCACTCCAGCCAATTCCCCTTTGAACCCATCAATCAATCTGTCAGGCACAGATTCTATGGGCACAAAGGTGACAAGGCATGGCATCTCCAACTCTCTTATTGTTGGGACAAGCCATGGGTTCACAACCTACAATAAGAAAGTAGATATATCATAATGGTGCTAAATCATAAAAAGCAAAACTTATTTAAAATAAGTTATCAGGTTGTTGCAAAAGGTTACACATCTGTCGGGCAATGTCCAACAGATAGGTAACTTGTTGCAGCAGGTATCTCATCTGTTGGAAAATTTCCAACAGATGGGTAACTTGATGCAGCAGGTTGCTCATCTGTTGGATATTGTACAACAGATTAGTAATTTGTTGCAACAGATTATTGTACTTGTAGTAAAAACTTACTGTAACAGATTCAGAAGTTATCAAATTAGCAAATAAAGTGATATGTTGCAACAACTGTGGTACTTGTTGGAAATTGTCCAACAGATTGTCAACTTGTTGCAGCAGGTTTATCACCTGTTGGACATTTTCCAATAGATGGGTAACTTGTTGCAGCAGGTTACTCATCTGTTGTAAAAAACTAGTTGCATGTTATAACATATTCATCTGTTGGGTAACTTGTTGCAACAGGTTAATCATTTGTTGGACATTGTCCAACAGATGCATAACTTGTTGCAACAGATGCATGTGTTGTTGCAGCATATTATAAAAGTTGTTGCAACACCTAGTCATCTATTGTGTTCTAATGCTTACAGCTTCCTTAGGGGGGGTTGAAAAGGTCAATACTCAATTTTGTGTTGTTCCTGGCAGTGAGCCATCTAAGAATTCTTGGATAGGTAACTTCTTCGGAGTATTCCTTGACTTGATGCCTGAGGTGAGGAATGGCTTCAAATGCCCAAGCCTAGAAAAAAAGATGCCATCAAAAATCAAAATAGTGATTGAAATAAATAAAAAAAAGGTAAAACATTAAAGAAAATTTACCATGAAAGCCCAAGGGAAGCCATATAGGTTTTGTGTCTTCCCCGTTGGCTTCAAATCCTTTATCAAATATTCAACAGTCAAGCTAAAGCTTTGAAAACCCCAGGCATAGTTGTTGAAGGCATCATAGTCCTCAGCAACTTTAATCAATCCAAGCGGTATGTTGTAGTTTACGTCTCTTGCCCAAAGAACACTGTGCACAAACCAAACTAAGCACAGTGCCTCCTTGTGCTTTTTTGAGAAAGTTTTGGACTCCAAGTCTTGCAACAATTTCTTTTGAATGTAGCTCTTTCCCACTAAGTTTACCAAAGAGACATCATTCTTAGCTTTGGAACCCTTTCTTAGCTTTGGAACCCTTTGCTTTCTTAGCTGCCTTGGACGTCCGGGCTGGCTTGGTTAATACAATAGTAGGAAGAGGCTCACAAGGATAACATCTCAATCCGGTAACTATGGCAAACTCCTTCATGCCAAAGCAAACCGACATGCCACAGTAATTGATCCAAATCTCATCCTTTCTATCACAAATAATCTTACGCTTCAAAAGCTCAGAAACCATTGTCATTTGAAATCGGGCACCGGTATCTCCAGGCAAATCTAAATAGAGCCCAAAGCAGCTAGCCCTAAAGAAATTCTCCAACCCCTGCTGCCGGAGAATTCCCCTGAAGGTGTCAAAGCCCTTGCCCATGGTTGATCTAACCACAAAATCACCGGATAAATCCTTATTTCCATTCAGCGGCATCGTCACGCCATACTTTTCAATGCTGAAACTCTTGACGACCTCCTCAATCGAAGGTCTATTGGGATCTGTGGCAATACTAGAAGACTCAACAAGATTGGCATCCACATTATGTTTCCTTTTTCTTCTTAACTCGGCCAAGGTCTGATCTGTTGATTCTTCTTCTTCTCCATTACCATTTTCAGTTTCTGCATCTTCTTCACCTCCTTCATCCCCTTTAGCTCCTTCATCCCCTTCATCTCCGTCTTCTTCACCTACTTCTTCTTCATCTCCTTCTTCTTCTTCACCTACTTCTTCTTCATCTCCTTCTTCTTCATCTCCTTCAGCATTTTCTTCATTTTCTTCATCTCCTTCAGCAAAATTTTCATCATCTTTTTCACTTTCTTCTCTAGTTTCTTCACTTTGTTCATTTTTATCACTTTCTTCTTCATGCCCAACAGAGGTTTCGTGGGTTTCCTCTCTTTCTGAAGCCCCAGTTTCACTAACTCTTTCCTCATTTGTTGATTGACAAATAGCAGTCACAAGTTTATCTAATGGTGTCTCCCTCAGTTGGTTTCTCTCCTTTTCTTTTAACTGGAGCCATTTTATCTACACACAGGAGATAGAAAAACAGTTTTAATTGGTTAGTGCAACATTCAAAGTAAAAAGGGAAAAGCAATATGTTGCAACAAGTAATCAGTTGTTGCAACAGATTAATAATATGTTGCAACAAAATACGAAGCTATTGCAACAACTTATTACTTGTTGCAGCAGAATCTTAATATGTTGGAAATAGAAAAACAGTAGCAACAGCTTAGCAACTGTTTTGATTTTTTTACAACAACTTGTTAATATGCTACAACAACTGCTTCAGTTGCTGCAAAAACTTCAACAATTGTTTTGATTTTATCCAGCAACTGTTGGATAAAATCAAAACTTTTCCTAAACCAGAGCATGACAACAACAACAATAGCAAAAACATCTAAATTTAACTATAAAACATCTATATTTCACTACAAACACATAACTATCACAAATCTCACTCACAACTTAAACAAAATACACCAAATGAGATTTTTTTTAACCATGCAACCTCAGCAGAAGTTTGCAACTGTCAAACAAGTGCTGAATTTGCTGCAACAGCAACAACAACAACAGCAAAAACATCTAAATTTAACTACAAAACATCTATATTTCACTACAAACACACAACCATCACAAATCTCACTCACAACTTAAACAAAATACACCAAACCATGCAACCTCAGCAGATGTTTGCAACTGTCAAACAAGTGCTGAATTTGCTGCAACAGGTAACCTCAGTTGTTGGAAAACATCAACAAAATTGCAAGCCTTTTTTTTCGAAACAACAAGGAGAAGAAGAACAAATATAGCACCAAAAATCATAATTTCACAACCACAACCACTATTTACAAACTCACAAACCCCAACAAGTGCAACAAATACACGAAACTACAACAAATCAAACAACATTCAAGAAAAACCCATGCTCTTCTTCATCTTCTCTAACCAAAATCATCATTTTCACACTCTGATTTCAAAACCCTAACTTTTGAACCAAGTGAAAAAAAAAGTTTACCTGAGAATGAATAGAGAAGTAACAGCAATGAAGAGAGAGAGAAATGAGCAGTAGCAGCAGCAGCAATGGAGAGAGAGGAACGAGCAGCAACAATGGTGGTCGTCGGTCGCCGATTTTTTGCAGCAGCAACGGAGAGAGACAGAGACGAGAGAACTGAGAACTGCTTTTTTCTTTTTTGAAATAAAATGAACAAGTAGTTGGGATCGTGGGTGGAAGAAGTTTTTGTATAATGTGTGTGGGTTGGAAGAAGTTTTTGTATAATGTGTATGGACTTTTGTGTATTTTGTAAAAGATTATAAGTTTTAAAAATTATAATTCAGTCCCAATTTTAATTAATCACATTTTCAAGACAAGTTTGACCACCATTTCTAATTATGAGATTGTTTTGGCACCATAAGTTAAATATTCCGGGTAACCTTTTCATCAACGCCATAGCTGAATATGCAACCACCAAAAATCCATTTATCTTCCAACGTTTTTCCCATTAATTAATTATTAAGAGCATTGAATTTGTGCAAAGGCAAAGAAAGGATGAATGCCTTCTGGATTACCTTCTCAGCTTCAATTATCGTCCTTATTTCCATAGCCTCACTTCCTCTTCTCAACAACAACAATAACAATTACTTAAGAAGTACTTACTTATCAATGCTTCTATCACTTTTTCCTTTGTATGATTTTCATAACTAGTGGTCGCAATATTACTCTTGTAGTTTCTTGTTCCTCGATTTCTATTACTATTTAGTGTTTCTTGTACTGTACTATTATTTTGTTGTAGTTACTATTTCTTTTCAGAATGCTTTGTCATGCTTTCTTAGTATTTTGCTTTGGCTCCTTCATTTTCGTTTTTTTTTCTTTTTTCGGAACTGTTTTGAAATGTTTTCCCTTGAGTCGAGGGTCTACTAGGTAAGGTCTGCGTATACACCACCGCCCAGACTCTACTTGTGGGATTACACAGGCTATGTTGTTGTTGAAATGTTTTCCCTTGAGTCGAGGGTCTACTAGGGGTAAGGTCTGCGTATACACCACCGCCCAGACTCTACTTGTGGGATTACACTGGCTATGTTGTTGTTGTTGTTGATTTTCAACAATCAAATGGGTCCTTATTAATTTCCTTCATTTCTTAGTTGCAGACTTGCTGAACTGGAGAAGTAGTTCTTCATGTTTAAGTGAAGAAGTTGCAGATTTGCTGGTGACAAATGGGACCATTTATACCAGTGATGAAACTCTCCCTTTTGCTGATTCTATGGCTATTCGCAACGGCAGAATTCTTCGAGTTGGCAACTACTCTTCTATAAAGGTCATTATTATTTTTTTTTTGACTAAATTCTCCTAGGATTGCCATAGGAGAAACCCATTTTGTAAAGTCTAAGAATTTGTGTTTGGATGCAACTTCTTTTTGAAAAGGAGTTTGTCGGAACTTTTTGTGTGTGCATGTATTGTGAAAAGATAAAATTAAATATTGCATTGTGATATTGAATTCTAGTATAGAAAATAGAATAAAAGATAAAGTTTTACTAAGAAGTGAGAAGAGTAAAGTGAGTTGATAGAATATTTTTGTGTGTTGAAAAAGTATTATAGCTTTGCGTTTAGGGGCAACATACACATTCTTGGACATGTCAACGGGGAAAATGGGAGGAGCAATTTGTAATGGACAGAGTAATAGTTTCGGATAAATTGCAACATACCTCTTTTTTCTCCTTAATGATAAAACAGATTGCCTTTGGTTGCTTGCAACAACAACATACCCAGTATAATCCCACAAAGTGGGGTCTGGGGAGGTTAGAGGGTACGCAGACCTTACCCCTACTTTGGGAGGTAGAAAGGCTATTTCCGATAGACCCCCGGCTCGTGCCTTTGGTTGCTTGCAAGTGCTTAAAATTCAATGAAACAAAGGTATATTATATGTTAGGTGAGATAGAGTGGCTGTTTAGGATGAGTAATAAGGTTTGGATGGGTAAACATTGCAATAAAGAAGTGATACCATTTAGGTCACTTGCTCCACTTAATTGTCTAGTGTTCTTGGAGCAGATGCAGGTTTTGCATCTAATTCAATCCCTAAGCATTCTTGCCTATTTGGCCAGGCTTCTAAAATCAGCTTATTTTGAAAAGTGTGTTTCAAAAAGTACTTTCGGTGAGAAGCAGTTTGTGTTTGACTAATCAATTTGAAAAATACTTTTGAGAAGCAATAGTGTTTGGGCAAGTTTTTAAAAGTGTTCTAAGTGTATTTACTCATAAGTTTTTTCATAAAAGTACTTTTGGTGAGAAGCTACTTTTTTCAACTTGTCAAAAACTCTGCTTTTACTCAAAAGCACTTTTTCTTCTCCTAAAACCTTGGCCAAACACCTCAACTTTGAAAATAAAATTAGTTTTTTGAAAAGAAAAAGCACTTTTGGTCTTGGAGAAGCTTGGCCAAACAGGCTATTTGAGGTTCATCAGATTGCAGTTTGCACATTCTATTCTATCAATTTTGATTTGAAAGAGGTTTACTATTTGAATGTTGTCTATTGCCTTTCTCAACTGACTGATTTCATGAACTTTTGTCTCGATATATGTTGATGCCTTCATGAGATCACATTAGTGAGACCCAAAAATGTACATCCGTGCTAGTGTACAATTAGGATCTGAAGGTCTCTTTGCTATTTTAAAGCTAACGTGGGAATTAAGTGCAACTTATAGTTTTGGTTTCTTGGGTGCGCATTTGATTTCGAATTCATTTATCCCTTCATCTTTCCCCAAATGCTAAAGAAACACACTATTAAGATTCAAGTAGTTGGTGAAGCATATACTGTAGTCAGAGCTGATGTTCAGGTTATATGTGAATGCAGAAATTGGAAAGAACTTGGACTAAGGAGCTAAATCTAGACGGAAAGATAGTGGTCCCTGGATTTATTGATTCCCATGTGCACTTCATCCCTGGGGGACTACAGGTTTGCAGCTCTCCTACCATGTCATATCTGTGTTTCTTGTCAAGCTTAATCATTTCACTAGGTTCTTGACAAAGTTTGGCTGCAGAGTTGGTAATTTTCGTACTTCATGCTTGGGTGTGCTACTGGATGCAGGGCATAAATCCTCTGAGATATTGTAGGGGGTCATTGTAAAAGTGAAAAAGAAAGTATCTAACTGGAAAAAGGAATATCTATGCTCAGTAGGTAGGGTGGTTTTTCTCAGACTGCTTTAGCATGGCTTTTGTCGCTTTCGTTAGTTTCATTTCCGTATTGCTTTGAATTGTTTGTGCTTATCTAACCTTTTCTCGTCATGTTTTCTCTTGAGCCGAGGATCTTTCGGAAACAACATCTCTATCTTCTGAGATGGAGGTAAGGTCTGCGTACACTTTACCCTCCCCAGACCTCACACCGTGGGATTTCACTGGGTATGTTGTTGTTGTTGTTGTTGTTTCCTATCCCTGTCAAGGTAGAGTAAAGGATTGACCAGTTGAGATGAAAGACAATGAAAACATCTTTACACTTGATCAAATGGGGGATTTGAGTAAATAGGGAGTAGTTTGGAGTGGAAATCTGGAGAACTCATAACAGAAGCCTGCTATTTTATTAGCCTTGCAGATATAGAAGTGATACAAGCTAAATGTGGTTGTCTTGGCCCATGGTGCAGGTGCACCGGTAGAACATTCCACTCCTTTTGAATTGGAACCTGGAAATATATTAAGAACTTCTGAGAATGTTCTTCTGCTATGTTCCATTACGGAGTAGGAATGGGAGGAAAATGTCCTTTTGGCATGACTAATGTTTAGGACACATTCCCCTAAAAGAGCGACTCCATGAGCTCTATTCCTTAATCCTTAGTAGTGAAAAGAAACGGACGAGAGATCTGCTTTATGAGAACAATAACAACAACAACAACATACCCAGTTTGATCCTACAAGTGGGGTCTGGGAAGGGTAGGATGTACGCAGAGCTAACCCCTACCTTTGTGGGACAGAGAGGCTGTTTCTCATAGACCCTCGGCTCAAGAAAAGCTTTTTTCAAAATAGGAGAACCCACAATCAATTGAAAAATTGAAGATGGTGTCTACTCACTGTTGAAATATCTAGATCAGATGCAAGATTTTTCTTGAAGTACTGACAGTCAAAACCTTGCTATAAAAACTCACTAGTTCAGGAATCTCGTGTTGGCCATGGAAATTGATGCGTAATCCAGTATCCCCCGAAAGGTTGCTTTTGTTAGATAGCTGCTCATAATGATTGTTTAACACATAGAAATTTGCAGAAGGGGTCTATCTTTGTGTAGCAGATGTCATCTTAATGAATGAACTGGAACATGAAGTTTCTGACTAAAATTCTTCTGCATTTTCCTGTCCTTCACAACTTTGGCAACTATTCCTAAACATTTTTGGATTGCAGTGGGTAGTGCTTAATGCAGGTAAAAACCTTTTTTTTCGTGCTGGGTGGGGAGAAAGAACAAAAGGGAGATATAGAAGATATGGAATAGAACATCAGCATGTGGCTTTGGGTACTACTGATTGAAGAAATTGACGTTTTTTAAGGCAAAGCACATCCTTTACATATTTTGAAGTGTAAACGTTTCCAGTTAAAATGCCATAAAGAATATGTATGAAGGCGTCGTCACTAGCGTGAGAATAGTAGTAGGAGATACAAAGGACAGAAAGAATCCACAAACTTCACTAACTCTTTGATCCCTTTCGCTAACTGTTCTTTATACCAAAAAAATGAGAAGCATGACACATTCAAATTTTAGTTTGTGAATGGGAACAGTGGAACCTTTAAATATCTTTTATTTCTCTACTTCCACAACCTTCAACCAAGGCAAGATTGAGCCATGTTGCAAATGCTATGTCTATGCTTTCCAATATGATCAACAGAGGAGTCGTTACAAAGGATCGAACTCTCAGATTCTTAGGTTTTGGACTCTATTCACACTCAGACATCATATGCTTGTACGAATAGTCAATGAAACACTCTACCAGTCAAATGCCATTTGTTTGTTAGAGTAGTTCCTATACAAATTAAAGCATAATATTGTATTTTTTTTTTATAGGTATTTCTCTTAACCTGTTAGTAACTTTGGCAGATGGCACGAGTGGAGCTTCGCGGAGTAAATACAAAAGATCTTTTTGTGGACAAAATTAGAAAAGCAGTTGCAAGTAAGTTTGTGGCTGTTCAGCTGCTCATAAAACTACAATGTTTGTCACTTTGGCATGCTCCATCTTTACCATGGCTGATACCAAAATCATCTCCTTTCTTGTCACTGGGTAAAAGATTGTAGGTTCCTTTGGCAGCAGACATTTTCAATTACTTTCCCATTTACTACAACTTTGAAAAGGGGCTAATTTTGATAAGAAATATTGAGGACACTGGATATGTACTTTAATTTGTATCTGTATGCTTCAATGTAGTTCACTCAATAACATTGTTGTTGAAAGCTCAATTGACGAGCATTTAATAACTGAAGCTTGGTGTAGCGCAGGTTGGCATTTTTCTTTGCTCACATGGTGCTTAAGTTCAGGCATCAAGGCGCTAAAGAATGCGTCTGATTGCTTCTGGACTCTGTTTTGAAGAGGGGACACTAACTATAAGTACAGCTGGCAAAATTTATGGATGTACATGTTAGTGATTAAGAATAAGACACTGGGAGATGTGTATAACTAAAGTAGTTACTAAATTGGAATAGAAACTTAAAGTTACTTTTTTTTAGAAGATAACATGTACCAGTATTTTGAAGAATCAACAGCACAAATATGGAAAATTCATATTTGTTATTCTTTATTTGATGATCTCCTCCCTCTCTAGCCTTTTTTGATTGCAGCATTTTTTTTTTTTACTTATTGAAAATGGTTAACTATGACGCCTTTGGGTTTTGTCCTTTTATTGTCATCGGTGAGAGATAAGTCGATGCACTTAGAAGAAGAAGAAGACGCTCAATCCCGGAAGTCCATTGCGGATTGTCTAAAGAAAATGAATGAATAATAAATATAGTATTGACTGTCTTGAATTGACACTACCAGTATCAACTTTATCATGTCTTTCTTTGGAAATTTTAATAGATGTGAAACAAGGTTCTTGGTTACTGGGTGGCGGTTGGAATAATGATATTTGGGGAGGTGATTTACCAATGGCGTCGTGGATTGATAGTATTACTCCTCATAATCCAGTAAGACATTTTCATGAAATTACATTCTTTCGCTTTAGAAGTTACATCAATCTCTTGTTTAAGATTTGGCATTTCACATGCAGGTCTGGTTATCAAGGATGGATGGTCATATGGGCTTAGCTAATACAGTGGCTCTAACACTTGCTGGACTTTCACGTAACAATGAGAATCCAAATGGTGGAGCTATTGTTAGAAATAATGACGGGGGTAATTCATTTCTCATCTTTATATATCACTGTGTTTCTGTGTTCAGCAATGCAGATGTTGTCAAATGGCCACTTGCTAACAACCATTATAAGGTCAATGGAAATATGATCTCCCTTGAACCTAGACTTTTTTCAGTTCACCTAAAGGTTCCAGCTATAAGCGGCAACCAATAAGGCTCACATTTATGTTTCGAATTATACCTAAATCTTAATCCCATTGCTATAAATAAATAATTTTTTTAGAAGAAATTTGGAGATTGATTACTGTTGATGACTTGATTCTTTAAAATAAATGAAAATTTTCTACTGCATTCGGACCATTACTTGCAACTGGAACTTTTAGTTGTTGCCTTGTCTATGTTTTCTATGTTTATAATTCATCAAATGATTTTTTTTTTTCGTTAACCATGTCAAATAGTTTGAAAGGATTTTTGAGTTTGTAATCATTTTTAATAAAGTATTAGTTTATTGAACTGATGGGAACCCCGTATAAGATATTTACAGAAGTAAAAGATCCTACCCAAAAACATGAATTTCTATAAAGAGCATTCAATCATCAATAGTGATTGGAATGTCATATTAGCACTTCACAAAAGAGGAAAACATTCAACTGATGTGTAAAAAAGGTATTTTCAACTCCTTCAAGAGCCCTTGTTTTCCTCTCCTGTCCTCGTTCTATGAGTCCACATGAGTACAAAAGAGCTACTTTCCATGCTCTTCTTCTCATAGTTTTGGCAGCATCAACTCCACTCCAAACATTTTCCACAAGATATAGTATGGCCAGTATGTAATGGAGCAGCGAATCAATTATGATCGACATTCTCTTTCACTTTCTTGACATAAAGCACCATCTGATGTAGATTTTCCTTCGTACAAACTCACTGTTAGGGTGGATCCCCTAGTCCCATGACTCTGTTAAAGTGAATTAAGACACTTATCTTGGTGTCTTAAGAACCCTTATTGAAGAGTGAGGGGATTCCCTATCTCTCCTTTTAGGATTATGACAGAGAAAGACTTCAATGAGATGATCCATTCCTCTGTTTTTTCCCATCTCCCATTTTCTTTATCCATAAATGATATTCTTTTGTATTAATCCAAGTAAGCTGTTGAGCTCTTCCATCTCTAATCATGCAGGTTTCTCCTAAAGTTCAGGTCCTATAAATTCCACCTCTGTTGTCCGCAAAACTGGGGTATTGCTGGTGTCTGTGATCAGGATTTTGGAGATGGACCGGCAGGTGTCTATGAAGGGACATCATCAGTCCATTTCTCCATAGAGTTTTGTTTTAGAAACTGTTCTAGTTCCGTGGCCTATAAAACTAACATATATGTTAAAATCCCCACACTTCTATTGTGTTCCTCCAAAGAGTTGCATTGTGTTGCAATATAATGTGGTTAGTCCTCCTATCCCACTTGAACTCTATCCTTCTCGATAATGACTTTCCTCTACAACACATGATACTTCTTGCCAATACCTCTAAAGGCATTTTCCCTGAGAGCTCTGTAAGACAAATCAAGTCCTTAACCCGTAACCCTTAACTTTCATACAGGATATTGTTAGTTTCCAATTCACTAGATGATATCCTATAAAACGCTCCTCTAAAGTTTCTCTAATCTTTCTGCAACAATTCCCACTGCGGATACTAAAGATACAGGATATTGTTAGTTTCCAATTCACTAGATGATATCCTATAAAATGTTCCTCTAAAGTTTCTCTAATCTTTCTGCAACAATTCCCACTGCGGATACTAAAGATGAGTAGTATGCCTGTATACTGAATAGAATGCTCTTAATCAGTGTTTGCTCTACTAGTGCTCTCTTTCACTTTCGTTAGATATTTTTCTTTCACCTTGCTAGCCTCTTCTCAACTCTCTCGTCATTAGATTCCATACGGTGTGCTTAAGACTTCGAAAAAGGGCCAACCTTACAGCTCAGGACCTTACTAAATGTTCCACGTTCTGTATGTCACCATTGGAATGATCTTGCCCTTCTTCAGATTTATTTTCAGGTTCAAAACTGTCTAAAACCATAGCAGTTTCTTCAAGTGTTGGCGCTAATCACTAAACCATCTTCCCTTTATTTGGTGGTGTTAAATGTGAATCCCCTCAAGCAACCTCTAACAGTTGCTCTATTCTGTTATTTTGTTAGGTGCTTGGATCATCTTGTTGTAGACCATCTGAACTTTCGAAGAAACCTATGGGGTTCTCCAACTAGGTCTAAGAATTTGACAATAGTCTTCCTAAATTTATCTGTTTGTCCATCTCTCTTTGAATCCTTAAGCCTAACATAGTCATATGCTTTTTCCATATTCAATTTGCACAGTATACATGCCTCTCCACTATTTATCTTGGAGTTCATTAACTGGTTTGCAATTAAACTTGCGTTCAAAATCTGTCTTTCTTCCACAAAAGTATTTCAGGATATCGTCATCATGGTATCTATGGCCTTCTTAAGTCTAAAGGAAAGCATATTTCTGAAAAATCTTATAGATGTTTTCAAAATTGACTTGTAGATCTAAAGGATGTTAAGTTTCCCATTCTTCTTTGGTACAAGTGCAATAAATCATGTGTTTAGGCTCCTCTTAAAATTTCTACGTAATGGAGATAATTAAATGCACTTAGGAGTTAGGACGTCCTTTACTCTGTAGAAGTATTGCTGGGAGTTTAATCCATCAATAGTTTGGCGTCTTTTGTTAATCTCCATAATCATGGAAGTGTCAAGGTTTAGTTTCTCCTAGGCCATGTTTTTCCTGTCACAATCTAAGTTTCTTATATAGTTTACTAAGCTTTGAGGTCATGTGGGTCAAGAAAATAAGTGATATTACTATGCAACCCTATAGTGCCTCAAGTATCATTCATCTTTTAAGCACCCAATGGTATGGATCTATGTACTTTTTGATGCTTCCGTATTTGGATAAAATAGGCAATGCCTTTGCATTAGTATTGAGCGAATTGTCTGTTCTGCAACTGAACACAACGTAATGTGATTTTTAATATTTCTGAAGCATGGCTACAATCTCATTCGATTTTTTATTGTGAAAGTTGTTCAGTTATGAATACATGTATGGTTTTATCTTTTCATTCATACTAAATTGTAGTAGTGAAAACTTGTGGTCACAATTATGATTAACAGTCTTGAATCAATAAAGTACCCAGATCAACTGCCTTGTAAAAAACAACAAATGAGTACCCAGATCGACTGTGCCAACTTCAAAGAAGTTTGCTAAAATTTTACATGCTCAAACAAGTATAGAGAAGATCCTTACTTTCTTTGGGTCTTACTGCAGAACCTACTGGTCTGTTGATTGATTCTGCTATGAAGCTTGTCCTTTCCCACATCCCAGAAGCCTCAGTTGATGAAAGGAGGGAAGCACTATTAAGAGCTAGCAATCATGCATTAAAGAGGGGTGTGACAACAGTTGTGGATTTTGGCAGATATTTTCCAGGGTCTTCACCTGAGTACCCGTGGGAGGACTTTTCAGGTTTCAGTTCCAACTAGAAATAAGATGGAATAAAATCACTTTACTGGAAGGGAGAATGATCTTTTATAATTATAATACAGGAACTTTAAACATTTCAAAGATAAAGTACGTGATCAGAGATGTCATAAGCAAATTGGACCACCTTTCTAGCTTTTCAAATAGGATATAGAAGTTGGTCCGTTGACATGTAAAACAGAACCTTAACAACTAAAGTTTCTTTTACTTCTGTTTCACTACCTGAGGTATCGCTATGGACTAGTGAAAGAGTTGGTTTTTTGTTATGTGATAGAAAAACCATGTGCTAGTTTTACTTGGATGATTTTCTATTCCTTGGAGCCAAAGGAAGCTCTATTACTTGGAGCCAAAGGATGTATTACTTGGAGCCAAAGGATGCTAAGATGTGGCGGAGAATTGAAGTGCTCATGTAGCACACTTGGAGCCCAAGTCATTTTAAAATGAGAGGCAATTCTTCTTTGTTCATCATCCCGAAAATCATTTCTTTATAGTTAGTAGAGAGTTGAGAGAGCAATATTTCTTAGCTGTAATTGGGATCTCTCTCCTTCCTTTGTTAATAATATAAAGGCAACTGTTCTCTGGTGGACTTAGGATTACTTTGATCCGAACTGCGTTAAATCTTGTGTTCTTTCTTACGTTTTTGCTAACAATTGGTATCAGAGCATTAGGGCTCTTTGAAGATCCAAGGAGGAAGAACAAGCAAAGATGAGTTCCATGAAGTTTGAAATCGATAGATTCAGTGGACGCAACAACTTCAATATCTGGAAGATCCAGATGATGGTGTTACTGTGGAGAGAAGGTTCAATCCATGCTATTGACAAAAAGTATTCCAATGGTACATCGGCTTCCGACAAGGAGAAGATTGAAAGGGATGCATTGAGTGTAATCCAACTGTCCCTTGCACCTAACGTGCTTTGTAAAGTGAGTACAGGTACCAAAGAGATAGCCAAGAAGTTATGGGACATGCTACAAGGGCTTTACCAGGACCGATCGGTGACAACAAGGATGTTGTTACAATGGAGTCTTCACAGATTTAAGATGGTTCAGGTACTTCGTTACAAGATCATTTAGACGTGTTCAATAAACTTGTTATGGACTTACTGCATTAAAAAGGACAGGGAGACGTTTGCATGTGCTTTGCTATTTTCATTGACTTCAGGATATCGTGATATCGAGAATTCAATGGTGTATAGCAAAGAACCTATCAACCTCGAGCAAGTGCGGCATACACTTAACTCTAGTGATGTGCGGAGGCATTTTGAAGGAGATAGAGATGATCAGGAAAGTGGGCTCTTTGTGAGAGGCTAGACTAGCCAACAGGGAAGGAGAAAATCAAAGCACAGATCAAAGTCTCGTGTGAACAAGAAGAATGCAGATTGTTGGGGTTGCGACAAAAAGGGGCACTTTGAACGAGATTGTCCAACGTCAAAGTCCAAGGAAAAGGCGAGTGCATCCACAGTTGAACAAGTACATGATTCTGATAATGATTATGTACTTACAACATCATGCAATAATGGAAGTTATGGAAACACATGAGTGTTAGACACAACTTTTACTTTGCATATGACATTCCGAAGAGACTGGTTTAGCAAGTATAAGAAAAGTTGACGTAGTAATGGGAAATAATGCAACTTGTGCAATAGTTGGCATTGGCTCAGTTCGGGTTCGATGCCATGATGGAGCCATGAGGACTATTACACAAGTCTGTCATGTTCCTGATCTGAAGAAGAATTTGATCTCCCTGGGTACTCTGGATGAGCAAGGCTACAAGGACATGAGTGATGGAAGAACTATGAAGGTGACTAAAAGTTCTTTAGTCATGAAAGGCTAGCTGGAGGATGGCCTCTACACATTGGCAGGAAGCACCGTTGTTGGCTCTGCAAATGCATCTTCTGTGCTGTTATCTAATGATGACAAGGAAAGATTATGGCACATGAGATTTAGTCATATGAGCGTACGTAGACTGGAGATGCTGAGCAACCGTAACCTTTTGAAAGGTGAGAAGATTAGCACACTTGAATTTTATGAGCACTGCATTCTAGGGAAGCAGAAGAAGGTCAGCTTAAGCACTGGCAAGCACAAGATAGGAGGGGTGCTAGACTACATCCATTCTGATTTATAGGGTCTCTCTAAACTTCCATCGAAGGGGGAAAGAGGTATCTTCTAACTTTCATTGATGATTTCTCACGAAAGGTTTGGGTGCGTTTTTTGAAGGTGAAGAGTGATGCTTTTGAAGCATTTAAAGAGTGAAAGATTATGGTTGAGAATCAAATGGAGCGGAAAATCAAGTATCTTCGCAGACAATGGCTTGGTGAAGAGTTTAATGATTTCTGCAAGGTTCATGGCATCTCAAGACATAGGACTATCAGGTACACCCCACAGCAGAATGGAGTTGCCGAGAGAATGAACAAAAATCTTCTTGAAAAGGCTCATTGGATGCTCCTACAAACCAAAATGTCCAAAGTATTTTGGGCTGAAGCAGTTAACGCTACTGCTCATATTGTCAATCGATCTCCAGCATCGGCGATTGATTTTAAGACTCTGAATGAGGTATGATCAGGTTGACCCTCTAACTATTCATGCTTACGAGTATTTGGGTGTCCAGCTTATTATCACGTTAATGAAGGAAAGCTTGAACCAAGGGCTAAGAAGGCCATATTCATGGGGTATGTGGATGGAGTAAAAGGGTACAAACTTTGGTGTTTGTCTTTACTCAAATTTATAGTTAGTAGAGATGTCACCTTTGATGAATCCTCTATACTTGATCCTCGTAAAGTTTCCGTGGAGTTTTCAGGAAATAAGAACAACGAGCAGGTGGAGCTTACCAACGAAAAGGATCAATAGACTCAGGTTGAAGTTGAGTCAAAAGATGTAGATCTTGAAGAACTTGCTGTTAATGAACCATACACAATTGCAAAGGGAAGGGAGAAGAGGCAAATACAAATATTGGAACGCCTTATAGATTAAGCAAATCTGATTGCATATGCGTTTGTAGCTGCAGAAGAAGAGATTAGGAATTTGGAGCCCTCCTTGTTTGTTAAAGCAACTTCTCGCAAGGATACTGCACAGTGGCGGTTAGCCATGACTGAAGAGATGGAGTCTCTTCTCAAGAATCAGACATGGGTCTTAGTAAAGAGGCAAAAGGGGAAGAGGACAGTTGGATGCAAATGCGTCTACAGAAAGAAAGAGGGAATTCCTGAAGTGGAAGATGCTAGGTTCAAGGCGATATTGGTTGCAAAGTGTTTCAGTCAGAAGGAGGGAATTGACTACAATGAGATTTTCTCTCCAGTAAGCATAGCTCAATTCGCGTGCCACCAATATTGGTTGCATAGTTCGACTTGGAGCTTCAATAGCTTGATGTCAAAACTGCTTTCTTGCATGGTGATCTAGAAGAGACAATCTCTATGGATCAGCCTGAAGGTTTCCTAGCTGAGGAAAAAGAAGATCATGTATGCCAACTGAAGAAATATTTGTATGGTTTGAAGCAATCCCCTAGACATTGGTACAAAAGGTTTGATGTATTCATGACTACACATGAATTCTCAAGGAGTGCATTTGATAGCTGTGTGTATCACAAGAAGATGTGTGGTAACTCAATGATCTATTTATTGTTGTATGTTGATGATATGCTTATTGCTGCTAACAACATTGCAGAGATAAATGCTTTGAAGAAATTATTGAGTAAGGAATTTGACATGAAGAATTTGGGAGCTTCAAAGGATATCCTTGGTATGGAGATTTCAAGAGAAGACGGTGTTGTACATCTTTCTCATAAGAGGTACATCGAAAGGGTTCTCGAGAGATTCAATATGCATATGTGCAAGCCTGTAAGAACACTGTTAGCTCCTCATTTTAAACTTTCAGAGTTACAAATGCCTCAGTCTGGGAGGATGAGGTGGAGCATAGTCAAAGGTTCCTTATGCCAGCGCAGTTGGTAGCATTATGTATGCTATGGTATGCACATGTCCAGATATTGCTCAATCTGTAAGTGTGGTAAGCAAATACATGTCCAACCCAGGAAAGAGGCATTGGGAAGCTGTTCAAGTGGATATTGAGATATCTTAAGGGAGCTTTTGACGTTGGTCTGACCGTTCGAAAAAGTGGTGGAGCTATTTCAATTCTAGGTAATGTGGATTCTGAATATGCAGGGGATCTTGACAAAAGGAGGTCCACAACTGGATACATCTTTACTCTTGTTGGCAGTGCCGTTAGTTGGAAATCAACTCTGCAGTCGATTATCGCTTTGTCTACAATAGAAGCAGAATACATGGCATAGCGGAGGCGGTGAAAGAAGGTATCTAGTTGAAAGGTTTGGTGGCGGAATTGAGTTTGGTTCAGCAGGAATCAAACTCTTAGATGTGATAGTCAAATTGCTATTCATCTGATTAAAAATCAGAGATTTCATGAACGCACTAAACACATTGATGTCAGGTTCCATTTTATTTGAGATATTGTTAAAGAGGGAACTATCAAGTTCATGAAGGTCATCACAGACGATAACGCTGCAGACATGTTGACCAAGATAGTCCCGCTCGCTAAGTTTGCACACTGCAAGGACTTGGCGGGAGTACGCATCAACTGATGCAACTCCGAAGAGAACAGTTGTTAGGTGGAGGTGGTATGTTCAACAAAGGTTTGATCCTTCTTGCTTCTTACAACGGGGTTGCCCAGTAAGCTTATAAGTTTTGGCCGGAGGTGCTCATATGCATGCTCGTGACGCAAACCAAGGTGGAGATTGAAAGAGTTGATTTTTTGTCATGCAATAGAAAAACCATGTGCCAATTTTACTTGGATGATTTTCTATTCCTTGGAGCCAAAGGAAGCTCTATTACTTGGAGCCAAAGGATGTATTACTTGGAGCCAAATGATGCATTACTGGGAGCCAAAGGATGCTAAGTCGTGGAGGAGAATTGAAGTGCTCATGTAGCACACCTGGAGCCCAAGTCATTTTATGCCTATAAAATGAGAGGCAATTCTTCTTTGTTCATCATCCCAAAAATCATTTCTCTGTAGTGAGTAGAGAGTTGAGAGAACAATTCTCTTAGGTGTAATTAGGATCTCTCCCCTTCCTTTGTTAATAATATAAAGGCAACTGTTCTCTGGTGGATGTAGGATCACTTTGATCCGAACCACGTTAAATCTTGTGTTCTTTCTTTTACGTTTCCGCTAACAACTAGGTTTTTGAGGGGATTGCTCCATGATCCAGCAGGGGTAAGGTATTGGGGGACTAAGTTGATGTTAAGCATCTGTAGGCTCAGCATTGAAACCTGACCCATGAAAATTTCCAGTAAGATACAGCAGTGTATACCATGATTGTATTGTTAGTTTCTTGGCAAGATGTAATTTAGCTGATGAAAGAAACATGGGAACCAAATCAGTTATTGAAAATTGTATCACACTTACAGAGAAAAAAAGGTTAAAGAACATTTGTTAACATGCAAATTAGTTGAGGTCGAAGGTAAAACTGCAATGACATCTATTCCAATATCCACACCTACCCCCCGGTGTCATTTGTTTTCTCACTCTTTTGGTGGAAATTGAAAGTTGGGATTCCTCCAAAAATAATCAGAAACTGCACGCACTTCTTGGAGGGGAAGGGGAGTCTGAAAGGGGCTGTGGGCTGAGAACGAGAGGCCACAAAGAATGGTTCAGGGCTGGGTGGTTGAATGCTAAACACTGAAGATCTGCCTCAACTGCCTCTCTATTTTTCATGATCATTTAGTTGTTCTTCTTGCTACGGGTGAAACATTTATGTAATCATTAGCTTAGTCAAAGCTTCCCTTATAATTGCAGATGTATATAAATGGGCTGATTTATCAGGAAATATGATGATCAGAGTTTGCTTATTCTTTCCAATGGAGACTTGGTCACGGTTAGTGGTATGTCATGATTAACAGTGCTTTACTTTAGAGTTTTTCAGAACTGAATATGTAAAATTTCTTTAAGAACATACTAAAAACTGAAATGGAAAAACTAATGTTGTAGATTGCTCTGCACCTTATCTTGGTCAGTGAATATAGAAAAATGTGAAAAAGGTGCCGATCTTCTGATTAAAAAGGATTCTGAGGTTTCTAATGTTTCGTATTTGTCTTTGCAAGTTCCTCCCCCAACCCCTCCTTCACACTTGTAGGATTAGTATATCATAACTTGATTGTTAAAAGTACGCCAGATTTGTTAGTTTTGTTTCAAGATTATCCATGGGATTTACATAGCACCATATAGTTATCATAAGTCTGGACTAAACAATTAGTCGCAAATGCAGCCTTTCCCTGTGGTATTTCTTAATAACTTCCATTATTGGTGAGGGAACTCTACTCATCCGAAGTACAAATGATCCTTTGTTTTTTTTTCTTTTATCCTTCTTTGCTCCCTAAAATTATTTTGAGTACATTATCATCCTTCTCTCTTCTCTGTGCCAAGGATCTCCCCGTATTTTCCATTTTATGAAACTTGCCATTAGAAGTAGCATATATAGATTGTGTTCATTCTTCCCGTCTTTATTGCATCATAGGAAACAGAGTGTGCAGGTGTGAAGTCATAGTTATGGAATTCTTGTAATATTTACATTGTCAGTCTCTTTGAGTTTTTTATACACTATAGTATTGGAAATGCTTTACATCTTTTTCCTAGAGTTGGCCCTTATGTAAGATTCTATGGTCATTCTTATTCTAGCTGATACTAAATTTCGGTGGATTATATTGCATTTCTCCTTAAATGCATTTTTACTAAGCTTGATCTTTTTAAATCTTGTATTGGTATTCAGGATCTTATGAGCAAGTCAGGGCGCGTGCTGAGCCAATGGATTTATTTGGGTGGTGTGAAGGCTTTTGCTGATGGATCTTTAGGATCTAACAGTGCATTGTTTCGTGAGGTAGGAATAAGATGCTTTCTGGTTTCGAAGAGCCTCTCTAAACTGCAAAGTTCTCTCAATTCTCTTTGTGGGTTCTATCTTCTTTATGCCTTGTTGGGCATAGGTGGCCATCTTGTTTGACGAGTATTTTCCTGTATACCCATTTCGTTTTCATTCTTCACAACCCAATAGGGATGCCACCCTGGGGATGGGGGGGGGGGGGTGTGGGGAGGGGTCTTCATTGTATTTACTGCTCTGATATCTTTCATGTCTCTTGTAGCCATATGTTGATGATCCAAACAATTATGGGCTGCAAGTGGTGGATCTGGATGATCTATACAACATGACTCTTTCTTCAGATAAATCTGGCCTTCAGGTCTATAGCTCATATTATTTTTATCTGCCATTTCGTCTCTTTTGAAGCTGCAAAATTCACTGGTCTTAGGCATAAATTACATTTCAGGTCAGCATCCATGCTATAGGTGACAGAGCGAATGACTTGATATTGGATATGTATGCTTCTGTGGCTTCTGAGAAACAAATTAGAGACCGACGATTTAGGGTAATATCCAACTGCTCTAAAGATTAAGAGATTCATCAATCAATTAAAACTCTACTTTTGAGGTTAGTTGTTCCTTCGAGGAGTAGAATCTTCAAGTAATTTCTAAATATTGCAACTGCCACTTCACAGATTGAGCATGCTCAACATTTGGCTCCAGGAACAGTGGCTCGTTTTGGTGAACAATCTGTAATTGCTTCAGTGCAGGTTATTTTTCAGATGATTGTTGCATCTCATTCATTCCCATTGAGATTAATCCTGTTCAAGCATATAATACATAATGAGCATTGGAGCATGTATGCTTGTAAGGCACACCAGTGATTAACTGTATAGAAACTCACACTCAAATCTCTATGTAAATTATATGCAAGAAACCAGAACTAACAAACTCTATCACTATCCATTTTTCTCAGCACTTAGCGATTCATATCAATTTCTAAGTTTTCAAGATGACTCAAATAATATTATATAACAAAATCCAAATGAACAGCCAGATCACTTATTGGATGATGCTGATTCTGCAACGAAGAAACTTGGTTCTGAAAGGGCAGAAAGAGGATCTTTTCTGTTCAAGTCAATCCTGACGAACAATGCACAGTTGGCATTTGGCTCGGATTGGCCAGTATGTGATTTCTGGATTTCATCTGTTTGTGTTTCTATCAGTACTCAAATTCTTGTTAAATTCCGTTATGCCATGTGGTTTGTTGCTGTCTTTTTTCAGGTCGCTGATATTAATCCATTGAAAAGCATAAGGACATCGATGAAAAGAATACCTCCTGGTTGGGAAAAGGCTTGGATTCTATCAGAGTGCTTGTGTCTCAAAGATGCGTTGAAGGCGTAAGTAGCGGTGTTGTTCTGTTTGACTCATTCATTGTTTCAGACTCTTCAAAAATGTCGACGAGTGCATGTCAGATACTCCAAACGTAGTGCATTTTTGGAGAATCCGACACGGGTGCGACACATTTTTGGAGAGTCCGAGCAACATAGCTCTTGCTCTTATCTGCTCATCAAGATAATTCATTATGTGGTGAATCTATGGTGTTTTTTTGGTGAGCCTGGAACTAATTTGAGGAGGACCAGACAAGCCACTTTAACTGTTCAACAGGGAGAAAATAAATAATGCCACATGCTGGACTGAGTCATTTTTTAAAATTGTTACTTCGAAATGGAAAGGCAAATTGCAATTGATTCTTTCTAACTAAGGGTGTGGCCTAGTCGTCGATAAAGTGGGTTCAAAGCTTAGAGACCAGGATTCCAATCCAGTAGAGATAAAAAAAAAAACACTAGATAATTTCTTTCCATCTTTCTAATCCTTAGTGGGCAGAGTTTACCCAGTAGCTAGTGCTCGGTGAAATAGTCTAGGTACGTGCAAGCTGGCCCAGACCGCAACCGTTAACCAAAAAAAAAAACAGAAAAATTGCAATCCATTTACTCTTTCCCACCACAAATTAACATTTTCTAAATGTCATGGCACGTTTCCGTTATCTACTTTTTAATTTTTCAATCTTTATCTGGTGAACTAAGTCAGTGTAACAGTAAGAACTTGGATCCATCACAAGGTTATATCCTTGGGTTGTGTTTTTCCCCAATAACATGCCTTTTAAAGTTCTGTTACCTGTCCTAGTTTTTTTTTTTTTTCCTCTGGCAGGTACACCATTTGGGCTGCGCATGCATGTTTTCTTGATAAATATGTTGGATCATTGTCTCCCGGAAAATATGCGGATTTTGTGGTTTTGTCAACTAATTCATGGGAAGACTTTGCAACTGAATTTTCTGCTGATGTTGAGGCAACATATATTGGTGGCTCTAAGGCTTACTCCATAAGATCTGAAGATAAAAAGTGAATAGCACAGGAGAGGACAATTATACTTAAAATGGATGCATAAAATAGAAACTGCTGTGCCAGCCAGGAAGCGCGATATGCTATTTATTAAACTTGCCTGGCTTCACTTTTATTGCCAGTCTTGAAACTGTTATGGAGTATGTGAATTTTATTAGTGAAATTTTGGGGCTATGATGTATTGGAATGTGATCCCCCCTCCCCTTTTCAGGTTGTACTTTATATATGTGCTTCTATAATCACTAGTTATGATATGCCCGTGCGGTGCACAGGCCCAACATTTTAACTCCTCTTTTTAATGTAATAACATGGTAAAACTGTTCTTGTAAATAATTTTTTATTTTTTACAGAATTTGCTTGAAGTAGACATTACACCAAGCTCAACATTAAAAAGCTACTGAGCATGAACTCCTCATTAAATATAATCTGTCAATTCTGTTAAAGGGAGGACTTATAACAAACTAAATCACCTTAAGTAAATAAGACTCCACCCTTTTTCTTAAATCACTGCTGGTTGCTAAATTCATATGTCAAGATAACCTTTATTCTTTTTAGTCAAGTTTTTCACTGATCAAGTTGCAAAGGCTACTGTTAGAGTAAACCAACAAAGCTACTCTGAATCAAGTAACTTGTAACGTGTCTGCACATTCACATTCTGGGCCAAAAGTACCCCTAAATTATTCGACATAGATCAATTTTACCCTCGTAATGTTTTTGGCTCCAAAATGTGCTCCAAATCTATTTTAGGACATGTCCAATGTATATCCTACTACACTAATTAATAATTAAATTATTACCAAATAATATAATATTTGGACGTTCTGTATAATTGCTTCATTTATCAAAGTTTAATCACAGTACACTCAAGCAAATTAATTCATCTTCTGCCTTAAAAGAAACTATCAATCAATCATGGCAAACATGTTAAGAGATAATCAAGCTGCTAGGGCTAATAGGTCTATAAGCCCAGTCAGTTATGGTGAATGCACGCGCTACCTCTTAGTATATGACTTATGCTACCGATGGTTGCACGACTTTTGCTATTGCTGTTAATGCTCGTAATGGAGCGGTTTATTGGTATCGTAGATGTTCGTGATACTAGTGCTTTGTCCCTAAGGAATGCAATTGTTGGTTTACTTGCTCAACATTCTTTAAGCCCATCTTATATACGTGGAATGTTATGATGGGGCAAGCAATATGCAAGGAGATCTAAATGGGCTTAAAATATTAATACAAAATGAAAGTAAAAGTGCTCATTCTATTTCGTGTTTTGCTCATCAACTCCAGTTAACTCTTGTTGTGATTTCTAGAAGATGTGATGAAGTGCAAGAACTTTTATCGTTGGTTTCTGATATATTAAACATGGTTGGAGCTTCTTTCAAGTGTAGAGATGAACTTCATGAATCTCAAGCGAAAGAAATTGAAGCAGCATTACGTAAAGGGGAGCTTGAAACTGGTAGGGGTTTGAATCAAGAATTAGGTCTTGCTAGAGCCGGTGATACTAGATGGGGATGTCACTACAAATCTTTTAAGAATTTTATTCTTACGTTTGGTCCTATCATTGATGTACTTGATGCTATTGCTGTTAATGCTTATTTTGAAGAAAAGTGTAGGGCAAAGAGATATCTTAAAGCATGTTTAACATTTGAGGCTATCTTCATGTTGCACTTCATGCGCACTGTTTTAGCAATCATAAATGAGCTTAATGCATCTTTTCAAAAGAAAGAGCAAGACATTGCAAATGCCATGCTACTTGTTGGAGTGGCAAAAGAGTGACTGCAAGAACTAAGAGATGAAGGTTGGGATTCACTTATTGATAAGGTATCTAAATTTTGTATCAAGTATGATATTTCGATGCCTAAATTTGATGAGTTTATGTTATTCTTGGAAGATCACGTCGGAGAGTTGATGATTATACTGTTTTACATCACTACCAAATTGCAATATTTTATAAAATTATTGATTGGCAATGTCAAGAACTCAATAATCGCTTTGATGAGGTGACAACTGATTTGCTTCTTGGAGTTGCTTGCTTGAACCCAATTGACTCTTTTCCAAGCTTTAACATAGAAAAAATATTGAGATTAGCTGAGTTGTAGCTTGATGATTTTGATAAATATTCTAGAATTTGGTGAAATTATTGGTTGGGGGAAGGGAATTTGGTATGTTTATTGTTAGTAGGACTCGTGGGGACGAGAATAACGTACCTCCATTGAGTCGGCGGGCATTTTGATCCACAATTTATGGTGATTCATTATGCCCGTCAAAGGTTCGTAAAAGTGAAATTCTGATAAACATGAAATTTGAGGGTTGAAGTCTGAGTAACTCCAACGGGTTGGAGGGTATTTTGATTAAAAATTTCGGTTTGACATCGTTATACCCACCAACCAAAATCTGAGAAAGTACCAAAGGTCAAAAATGAGGGTGAAGTCTCAGTAACCCGAAGCCCCAAACCCCAACTGTGCATAAATTGAACAAGTATTCTCTATATTATTGGATTTCAAAATCGAACTTGCAAAACCTTTAGTGGCTCCTGACAGGGCCGTAAACATGTTGATGGTACCGTGAACAGGTCGACAGACCGTCTTTGTACAAAGACGGTACCGTCGAGCTGTTCGACGGTCTGTCGGCAAGTTCGACGGTCCGTCTTTGCGCAAAGACGGCTTGCAGATTCAAGATTTAGAGAACTGACATATTTTTTTTTAGAAGTATTGAGTTTTGATTTCACTCGTACATGTTAACTATATTTTGTTTTTGATGATTACAGGTATGGCTCCACCCAAGTCGACAACTACACGAGGGGGTGGTTCAAGGAAAACACAGAGACAAACGGGTAGCAGGAGTCCCAGTGGTTAACCCACACTAAGAGATGAACCCTCGGATGATGAGCCCGAGGTTATGCCAGTAAGGAAGAATAGGGCTGTCGTTCCCGTTTGGAACAGGCAAGTCACTATACCGGCTCCCACACATCCCAGTTCCTCCCAGTCTAACGAGGAGGGATCATTTGCATCTGGGTCCGATAAGGGAGCCGAGGACGAGGATTCAAAGGCTGCATCCAGAGGCGGTTCACCTGCCTTTACATCTGGAGGTGATTCACATGCCTCCCAGTCACCCACTGGGTCTGCGATTTAGCAGAGTTCACCTCCAGCCAGGGGTGATTGTGCTACTATATCCTGAAAGGTCAGAACCAAAAATTTAGAAGATGATCGTCACTGGTTCATAGTAGATGGTGCTAAGGAGCTCTTTGAGGCTGGGATTGCATTGAAAAATGGCACCGACCCGAATGACAATAGAACCATCTATGAGAAGAGGCGTACCATCTTTGAGGGACTGGAGATGCTCCCCCACACCAGAGACACCATTGAGCACTATCAGCTGGGCTTCATTAATGATGCTCCTGGGGAGTACCGTCCAGTGTTAGTGCGGGAGTTGTATGCTGCATATGGAGCATTGATTGCCAAAGTCAGAAAATCGAGATAGAGGCTGATTGAGATTGACCCATTGATAGAAGTCGAGGTGAGAGGAGTAAAGGGTGATATCTCCGCTGAGGCTATCAACAGGGTGTACTTCGGTAATGAATTTGTTTCTCCGAGACAGACAGATGAGTTGGATGACAAACTTGACAGAAAGAATGAGCAGACAGTCCGAGATTATGTGGCGGCAGTGATTGGCTAACCAAGCCAGAGGGTGGAGACTACTACTATGTCTCAGCGGATAAAGAAGCGTTGGTTGACACTTGATGCCAAGTTATGGTGGAGTGTGCTACAGTTGCGGGTCCTTCCTACTCAGGCGGAAACACACTCACTATTGACAGATCCATCATCTTGGTGGTATTGATGACTAGATACTCGATTAATTTCGGGCGGTTAGCTGCAGATGAGATTCAGCTGAGGGCTTCACAACCCACCACTTCGTTGATATATCCGTGTTTGATCACCGAGCTCATTCGGAGGTCACATGTCCTTATTCTACCAGATATTGATCACCGAATTACAGCCTCGCATGTGTACTCGGTGAAGAAGAGCAGAGATAAGGCCATTAAAGAAGGCCAGGGAGAAGAGGATGGGTTTCCAGTTGCACTTGGAAGTTTTCTTATGCCTCAGAAGGCTGTTCATTCAGGGGCCACGGGTGACTCTACGGGGGGGTTACCCGCCACTATTGCCCCCTGTTGCTGAAACTAGCCAGACTTCAGATCCTGAGCCTCCAGCTACTGCTAGATGCTGCTGTTGAGACATATACTGCTGCTATTGACCCACAGACTTCGGCTCCACAGCCACAACGAGTTACCCCATAGCCAGCAGGTCCCACAGTATAGCCCCAGGGTATAACCAAAGTTGTTGACCCTTATGCCTTCTCGCTTGAGAACTTCAGAAAATTTGCTAAGCAGGCAGCTACAGCGGATCAACAGTCTAAGGTTATAGTGGCATAGCTGGGTGAGTTTTTCAATCAGAGGGTTGCACCTGCTATGGATAGCTTTGAGACACGGCTCGCAACCTTGGAGTTTTCTCAGCCTAGTACTTTTACTGATGCATTGCAGGTAGAGTTAGAGCAATTGAAGGCTGCAGTATTGATTTTACTGGCCTGTGATCCGAGTGTAGGGCCGATGCCATCTCCTGCCAGGACTGAGGTGGAAGAGGACGTGCTTCCAGTGATACAGTTTCTTGATGTTCAGGGAGCCCCTACGGTAGCTTCAGCGGTTGGTATTCAGGAAAAGAGGAAAAAAGTGATGGAGCAGGATGATGACGAGGATGAGTTGGGAGAGAGGACTCGCCCGAGGGGTCCGAGTATAGAGGAGCAGCAGATGGAGGAGGCTATTAGGAACTCTCTTGTGCTGAACCTTTCTTTTGGATCTGTGGGAGCCACCTCGAGCAGTGCTCCAGCTGGAGAGACATTGCCACCGACCCTTCCTACTCCAGAGCCAGTGCCTACGGGTACTGCCACTACTGCTGCTGTTGCTGATGCTGCTACTGATACTGCTGCTGGTGCGGTTGCGCCATATGATGCCTCGCAGACCAATGAGTCACGAGATGAGCAGCGCGTCTAGAGCGTCTCAGGTATCCTTACTCCATTGTTCTACTTTTATTGCATTGGGGACAGTGTAGATTTTTTCAGTTAGGAGTGGGAGTATTTGATTTTTGTATAGTGTATATATGTGTTTAGGACCCCCTCGGCTTTTCTTTGCCATGGTTCTTTTCCCGAGGGTTTTATTTTTTTGTTGAACTTGGAATCTTTAGGTCGTGTTTAGTTAAAATAGAGTAATCTTGACTTATGTGGTGGTGGTTTTATTAACTTAAGGCAATCCTGTTATGATTTTAATAAAAGCACTCCTCTCCGAATTTTTTTGTAAACTTGGACTTGGTTATTTAGTTCACATGCGTGCTTCTTTGTGTGACATCTAGACTATTGTGTTACCTTGTGTATGGAATTTGAGCGGGGAGACTAGTGTGTTGACAATTCTGATGCCATGCGTTGTGAGATTTTGTATATATGTTCTCTAGTTATGTGTGTAATCTAGAACTTGCCTGGTTAGTCGTGCCTGCATTCTTAGGATAAATTGAGCTGTGAAGTGATCTTAGGTCTTGTTTATGTTAGGAACCCGTTTTAGCCTAAATATAAGCCTACCTATAGATAAATATCCCTTGTTAGCCATTTTGAGCCTTAAACCTATTCTTGACTAGCCGTAATAAGCTAATACATGTTCTGAATATCCCTTTCTTGCACCCGGTCCCTCCTTGACACTAAAATGATAAGATTGAGGCTAAAAGCCTAAGTTAGGGGGTGAAAGGTGGAATAAGGGGGAACATGAGGCGTAAGCTTAAAAGTTGGGTAGAAGTGAATTGCCTAGTTAAAAGACATCGGTGTGGTAAATATAGAGAAAAAAAAGAGAAAAAAAATATATAACACAACAAAAAGGAAAAGCAAAGAAAAGTATATAGAAGTAGAGTAGCAATAAAACCACCCCGAGGCAATGAAAAAGTAAAAGGGAAGAAAACAAAAAGGTCGAAAAAGGTGAAAGAAAAAAGTATAGTGTTCAACGAGGGTAAGTCACAGTTATCCAAATATACATCCTACCCGTCCTCGAGCCTACATTAAAACCTTGAAAAAGTCCCAGTGTGATCACATCCGAACTGTCCAAAGTCTAGGGTATTGAAAACAAGGGCAAGCCTATGGTATTTGCATACATAGCTAGAGAATTTCTGTGTGAGTGTGAATATTTCTCTTCTCCTTAGTCTTCTGTCCCACTTTGTGTGTACATATGTATTGGGACATTCTTTGGCCTTTGTGAGGGCATGAGAATTTGTTAAGTGACTAGTTTCCCATAAGTCTTAGTTCATGTGTTCTATGGTTTCTATAATAACTAGATGTCATTGATTGAAGCGTCATTATTAGTTGAAACGATTCCTTGATTGGTTTTGTTCTTTACTGGGGGGAGAGTAATTAGGATACAAGTGATATGCTGGTAGTTAATTGCCACAACCACTGTAGACAATTTTACTTTGTGATATTGAGACATTTGTAGATTGAATTTGTTGGTTGACTTGCTTGAGGACAAGCAAAGACTTTAAGTTGGGGGTGTTGATGTGCCGTGACATTATGGCACATCTAATGCTTTTTAACTCTAAGTTTTACTTGTTTTCGAGCAAGTTTGTGTTAGTTTGATGTGTTTTGTGTATGTTGTAGGTATTTAGAAGTGGAATTAAAAAAACAGTTGAAAACAAGGAATTTTGAAGACAAGGCACTGCTATGCACTTGTACGGACTGTCAACCTGCTCGACGGTCCGTCAAGCATGCCGTCGAGTTGCACTGAGTAAAAGATCAGAGACTATGCAATAAGTGATGTAAAAAGATGGGAAGATCGACGGACCGTCAACATGATCGACGCTCCGTCGATGTACAAATACGGTGGAGGTTTTGAAGCCTGAAAGTTGTCATCAAATCGTCGAAGTGCATCGTCGACAATCGACGGTACCGTCAATGTGCAAAGACGATCTGTCGACTTGTAAGCCAACCTGGAATTGGATTGGGATTAATGATTCCGAGTTTAACTTGTATAAATGCATGTCTAGGTTTTATTTTTTTAGACATCTAGAGTTTAATACTTGTAGTAATTACTTTTGGGTTCTTAGTACTTTTGAAGATTTTCCAGACAATTACATTCGTTTAACTTTCAGTTTTATTCGTAAGTTTCAATACAATTTTAATTATACAATCTTCAATCTTTTATGGTTTCTTCGTTGCCATGAGTAGCTAAACACCTTTACTAAGGTTGTGAACCCAAGGATGGGTGTTTTGTGATTGGGGATTGTGAATGATATACACATAATGGATTGTTGGGGTTTATGTTGGGGTTTATTTATTCTTCGTTTTCATCATATAGTTAGTGGTTGCAAACATTATATAACCCCATAAACTTTGGTTTATTTGGGAAAATAACTAGGGTTTGGTATGAACAAATAACAAGAACTCAAGGCTTTAAACCTTGTTTAATAAATTCACTTCGGAATAAGAGGAATTTACTTGGCATAATTAATCGTTCTTCATGCATACTTTCTTATCTTTGGGAAAAGCATAGAAAGAAACAATCTTTTCTTATTGGAAAATAGTCTAGATTCACATAGAGGTTAAGTGCATTCATACAACGATCCATTACAAGTATATCAAGATCAAGACCCATGATCATACACTTTATCTGACAGGGACACAACCTTGGTTCTTTTTACCCATATATTTGCAACTTTATTACTAGTCACTCTAAATTAGTCTACAAACCAAAACTCTTATAAAACCCTTTCTTTATGGAATACACCAGGACCGCAAGACTAGTATAATACTTGTTTAGTAAACTTTTCATACCATATTCTCTGTGGTATTTGACCCCAACCTTGTTGGGTTACTATATTTGACATCGTCTGCTTTACGCTATTAAAAGGTGTATTTTGAGCGTATCAATATATAGTGACATACAAACGATATACAACAATTAATGCTAACTATATATATTGACCTACATATGAAATAATAATATCCAAGGATATACAAGTGTTGATGGAGAGAAGAAGTTGCAGAAGTCATGGGAGAGAACTCTTGTGCAGAAGAAAATTCTAGTGGAAAAAAATGTTGAAAATAACTTAGTGTAATGCAAAGAATAAATAAATGATCCCATCATCTCTTCTGTTTCTTAAAAGTTCTTCTTTTTTGTCTCGACCCGAAATCTCAGGTTGTGATGGCACTAGTCCCACCATACTAGTAAGCCAACACAGCCATAAATAAAACGAAATCTAAGTGCAAAAAATAAAACATACAAGTCATTTCATAAGTGCTAAGAAATCTCAATTAAAATACTAAGTAGTTATTACAATAAATTCCCAAAATTAGATGTCACCATAATACAAGGACCAACTAAGAGTAATAAGAGTCTAGTGCATCATAAACTGTCTGAAAAATGGAAAAGACAGGGAAATAAGGGTAAGGAAAGATCCGGAGCCCTTCATGGAGCTCACCCTAAATCTCAGCAAGCAGATCAACGAGGGACCTGATAGTCGTGGCCTCTACTAATTCTGGGAATCGAGTTTGTACACAAAAAAAGGTATAGCAAGGGTACCGTGAGTACAATAAACAATAGGTACTCAACACGCATTTTTGATCGACCCTTTCCGGGATGGAGACGAGGGTTGGTCTTTGATGTCACAACCACACTTGTTCGCGATTAGTCCAAATACCAGAAAAAACATAATAACAACTAAATCCACGTAACAAATAGATTTCCAAGACAAATCCAACAAGTACCAACAATAACAACAAATAATAAGAAGTGGATGAATGATATGCAATGTTAGAAACCGCTTTACTAGCCCCATTACCGCGAGCATTAGATGTGTTTTTAGCATTACCATCAGACGGTTTATTCGTCTGGCCAGAAGAGTTAGCCATTTCACGTAGCCACTTCCTACAATCTATCTTGATATGTCCCCAAATTCCATAATGGTGACAAACATGATCCTACCATCCAGATGCTTGTCGTTACTACCATGCGAATGTATGTTCTGATTATTGTTCCTTTGACCTTGTCCACTAGATGGAACACCAAAATTAGACTGTGAAACAGACTAATCAGTTGCAGAATTTCCTTTCCATTGGCCTTAACCATACGAACCAGTGAAACCACTCATAGGTCAGGCCTTTTTACTTTGTTCCCTCTCTAACCTCTCTTCACTCTTCCAGCTCTCTTGTTGTTCAGCGAACCCAACCAAGGATGGAAATGTACAAGCAAGGGACATATCCACAGCAGGGGTAGCTGGAGCAGGTGGTTCTAGAGGTGGTGTTTGGTTTCCATTGTTGTTTTCAACCCCGACAGTAGTCTCAGCAGTGGTGCGGTTAGTGATCCTAGCGGCTCGTTCGCCAGATGATGAATCAGAAGCACCATTACTCCCTTGGTAAGCATATCCCGCACGAGTTAAAGAAATATCTGTGAGGCACGAATTAACGTACACGTTATAATGATCCTAACGAAAGTTCAAGCTCTATAGCACAATCTAGAATAAAGAAGAATGAGAAACACCTATAAATGCTCTGGTAGTCTTTTGATCATGTAGTTGATCAGGCTACACAAGGAGACTCTACTAGACATAGTTCCACAGAAACAAAGAACTCCTAGGACATATTTAAACCTAAGCTCTGATACCAAGCTTGTCATAGCCCAAAACCCACCCTGGACGCAATAGGCATCCGATGCTATGAACAACACCGGAAGCACCTTATGAATTAATAACAAGAAGTCCATTTTTCTTTTTTAATCTTTCATTAACCAATTAAAAGACGTTATAAAGTAACACGACAAACACATGATCATAATTTAAGAAATAAAATCAGCTGAAGTCTGTAATAAATAGATTGCCAAAACGTAGAAATAACCATGAGAGTAGAATAACGACTCAACCAATACCCACAAAACAACATCTATCTATGGAGCCTCTAAGATAATGAATAAACGTCTAACTCATCGGAACGCAGCCCGGAAACTAAAAGCAATAAGTAAAATAGAGGGTGTCCCACCAATGAAAGTGTGGGCTCATCAAAAGTATGGAAAGCAGCAAGTACTCCTAATCCGCGAGATCTGTATGTACCTGCTCTTCTTCGCTACCTAACATACCATAAAAAATAACAATGGTATGCCTGAGTACTTAGTACTCAGTGACTGTCTCGGGGACAATAAGTAATATAAAATAATAATACAATAATGATCAGTGAAAATAGTTCCAAAAGAATAATCTGAAATCAAAAACAAGATGATCAGAATATAACAATAGTTCCAAGCATCGGTACGCTAATAATATCATGAAAGACAACACAAGTCATATAAAGCATTATCCTCGCATCAAATGTCAACAAGCATCATACTACAATATCATGATCAGGATATAACAATAGTCTCCGATATCTACTATCACCACGTGGCACCAAGCACACAACAATAGAACAATCAAGTCACAACACAACGGGGTGGCTAGCCCCAATTCACACAACAGGGCCCAACCTAAGACAATATCTAACCCACCTTCATACCCGAAGGTTTACATGCTTTCTCTGACAATATCATCTAAATATATGCGTCGCTAAATGAAGTATCACCAAGAGTAAACCGTAACCTACCTGGAAGGCCGAACAACAATAACACCAAAAATCACTCCTTAGCCTTTCCTCTCCACTGAGCCTCGAGATCTAGAAAGTCTAAGCATATTCGAATCACGGAATTAGAATCAAGAAGAACATCAAAATCAACCCTACTTCTATCAATACCCAAATCCCCAACCTATGGAATAGGATTCATGAACTAAAAGGGTGAAATTAGGGATCTAAAGGTACCAACATGAAATTAAACCTCCAGATGATAAATTCCCATCATTAGCAAGCTAGAATAATCAACAATTCACTCTAATTCGGATTCCAAGAAAACCCCCCAAATTTGGGTATAAACCTTAACTTCTAAATTTACAAATTAGCCTCTAATTAGGAAGAAGTTATGATATATATATATATATATATATATATATATATATATATATATATATATATATATATATATATATATATATATATATATGTTATAATCATCAATTCCATGCTTATTGAAGCTAACCCAACCAACAAATCATGATTTAGAAGCTTAGATAAAATATCCATTAAACCCACTTTAATCTTCCATTACTTAATGACTAACAAGGGAAAAAGAGATTCTAAGATGATTAGAGCCAATGAAATAGCAAGGAGATTATAAGGACTTACGACCAAGAATTCTCTAGAATTGCTCACAAGAGCTCAATTTTTGGAATGGTAATAAATGATTGACTAACGACTTTTAATACACACTTAATGAATATAACAGGCTCGATACCGATACAGCGGCATCGGGACCGTTACGACGCACCGCCCCGATGTCCACTTAGACCGTCAGGACGGTCAGGCCAGAAAAGAACTTAGCTGCCCCAACGGCTATCCCACCGCTATGGCGGTGCCGTTGGGATGGTACTGGTGCCGCCCTAGCGGACACCAGCACCAGAAATCCCCAAAATTATCTCAATCTTAACCAAAATCCTAACTAATACCCGAGGCCATTTGCTCATGAACCACATACACATACACACATAAAAACACGCTACGAATGCACTCGGGGCCTAGAAATTCCCAATAGAGGTCTCGTTGATCGAGTTAACCCCCGATACCTCAATTCCAACTTCCCAACCCAAGTCCTAAAATGCATGCGAGTCCATTGGGAGCCGAACTAAATATACACAGAAGTTCTAAAAAATCACCCGGACCTCTCAAAATCGACAGATTTTCGAAAAAGGTCCATTTACCTAAAAATCAACTTTGAGTCAACACTTTTTCGCTTTAAACCCAAATTTCACAAAAAGTCACCCGAATCAAATCTAAACCTCTCGAGAAGCGTGTCAAAGATCCCTTCGGGTCAAAAGTGAGCTAACCAAGCTTGAAAAAGGGTCAAAAGGGCCGGAAATGCAATAACGGCCAAATGGATCGTTACATCAGATACCAATTAAACAACCACTTGTCCTCGAGCGACAAGGAAGAGAGGACGAATTTAATGACCCATTTTGTCGTTACTGTGATTATTCCGTTTTTGGCTTCGTTGACCCGTTCTCGAGTCTCGTTAGAACTATTTTGACCTGAGGAGATAGTTGGCATAACTTCCTAGGCATCGTTGTGGGGCTTAGAATGTTTTCTAGAAAAATTGACTTTTGAGTAAACGGACCTTTTCAGGAATCTGTCAATTCTAAGAGGTACGGATGGTCGTTTAGAACTTGTGTGCATATTCATATCGGTTCCTAATGCACTCGGGTGCATTTTGGGACCTTGGTTGGAGAGTTAGTTTTGAGGTATCGGGGATTGAATCGATCAACGGGACCTCTGATGGGAATTCCGAGGCTACGAGTGCGTTCGTGGCGCGTTTTTATGTATATCTACATATTTGGTTTGTATGTTCCGGGTCTCAGCTGAATGCCAAATTTCGGGATGAAATTGTGGAAGTTGGGAAAAATTCTAGTGTCTGTTGTCCGCTGGGCGGCACCAGCACCGCTCAGCGGCCCCGTTATAGTGGTGGGATAGCCGCTGCAGCAGCAGTATGTAATTTGTCCAGGACCGCCTTAGCGGTCTGCGCAGCCGCTGGGGCGGCCATATGACCGCTGTAGCGGTGTTGACTGAGACTAACCTTATTTTATAAGTTTAAAACCCCAAAACCTTAGTCATTATTTTATCCCGACTTGAGAGCTTTGTGGAGGCAAATTGGAGGGTTTTAAAGTAATTTCTTCCCTAAGGTAACATTCCTACCTTACTGTGATTCCATTAACCTCTCTTAATCATATAGCATAACCTAGGATTCATAGAATCTAATGGGTCTTCGAGGGGGTTCTTGAGTTAAGCTCTAAATCATTTTTGGTTCCTAGAATCTTCCTGAATAGTAAGATTTATGTTGAATATACTTGAATATGTTGGGAACAAACTTGCTAGATTCATATTTTCCATAAAAAGCTTAAGATTAAAAGAGGGGTTTTTATGGGTTTTTCCTCCTAATGAGTTCTTGGCTTTGAAATCTTATATTATTGGTTGTATTAGCTTCATTAAGCATGGAATTGATGGATAATAGCTATAGTAACTTGAATCTTCCATTTCTAAGGCTTAATTTGTGAATTAAAGGCTAGGGTTTATACCCAAATTTGGGGGTTTTCTATATAATCTGAATTTTGAGTAATTGTTAACTAAATTAATTGATTATTAATGGGAATTGAACATCTAGATTACTAATTCCATGGTGAGAGCTTTAGACTATTATTTTTACTTTATTAGTTTATGAACCCTAGTTTATGGGTTGGAATTTGGGGATTTAATAAGAGTAGGTTTATTAAATGCCTTCTTCTTGTTTCTAATTCCGTATTCGAATATGGTAGACTTTGATTATCTCATGGTTCAACGTAAAGGAAGGTCACAATTTTGACTCGAGATTGTTGTTCAGCCTGCCAGGTAGGTTACGGCTTACCTTTGTGGTGAGACTTTGACTAGTGAAGCGTATGTATAGATAATAGTGTCAGAGATTTCATGTAAACCTTCGGGTATTAAGTTTGGGTTGGATGTTGCCTTAGGGTTTGGTATTGTTTGTGACTCGTTTGATCGCGCTTGTGGCCTGTAGACTCTATAGGACCTTGTTTGGTACGTTGTGTATAAATTGGTGGATTGTTTGTGAATTGGGAGTCAAACGGAAGGACGAAATTACTTGATATTGATACTAGTACTTAGTGTACGCCTTGTTGTTGGTATAACAATTTTGGGATATTTGGCCCTTATTGTCATGGAAATTGGATATTCATTATAATTACTGTGTGGACCATTACTGATGATATTGGTGCGCTTTGTATGGCACAGATATGTATCATTTATGATATTGGTGCGCTATGTTTGGCACGGCTTGAAACTTTAGATTGTTCACAGTTTATAGTTACATTGTCCCACTTTCATACTCATACTCATGGCATATTGATTATTGAGTCTCCCTAGGCTTTGTGATACAGAATGACAGAGATGGAAATACTGATACTATATGGTTAGGCTTTGTGATTTGTATTTATCATAGAAACGAGAAGGAAACATTGATGAATGTGATATTGTGAGACTTGATTATTAGTAAAATTGAGAGTCGTGACTCCTTGTGGTTTATCTTGTTGCCTTGATGATGATATTACTTGTGCGCCCCTTCGTGGCACGATTGGTTGATATGATTCATTGATATTGTACTTGCATCATATTCATACTTCATACATTATTGCATTGGATACTGAGTCATCTTTGGGCTGTGTGCGGAGTGACCTATAATCTTCTGAGACATATTTAATATTGAGTCATCTCTGGACTGTGTGTAGAGTGACTGATATGGAACACTGGTATTATGAGCCTTTGGGATATTTTCTCCTCTGAGCTGTGTGCAGAGTGACGGTGCTTGGACTTCACGGGTCCCCCATGGGTTGTGCTGCCGAGGTGTGGAGGTATTCCGCCGTCGGAGTACAAGAGTACAGGCATCGCATTGCATTCATACCTCATATTGCATTGCTTTAATTATACTTCTTAGTTGATTATGACTTGGTTATGGTGTTGGTTATACTTCTTGGTTGTTTGTGAGTTAGACTACGTTGATTGGATCGTACATGTAGACTTGTTTGATATATATGAATGGTTGGGACAATTGAGATTAGTTGCTGTAACATAAGGTTGGATATGAACGGAGATTACGTGGAAAAGCATGACTCGTATTCTATCGTTTACTTGTTTTCTTTTACTTTAATGTCTTTATATATGCCAACTAGTCTTAGTCGGCCTATGATACCTACCAGTACCGCTGTTTTGTACTGACCTACGCTTGCTGCATTCTTTTATGGATGCAGAGTATTAGACAGGTTCACCATTTTCCCTCGTGGCTGATTGGCGAGGTTGCTGTAGAGTCATTCCTGGGTGAGCACGATGACGGTTGCTGCCCGAATGTTCTTTTCAGTACTTACTTGTCTTACTCTTATTTCGAGACAGTTGTATTATGAGAGTTTTTCATCTTCAGACTTGTAGTATTTAGTTAGTGCTCTTGTATGACCAGACCAGATACTGGGGTGGTTTATGATTACTTCCGCGTTTATTATATATTCGACTGACAGGCTTCGTTGCTTATTTCCTTCTGCTATATATACTGTGTTTGTGAAGGTTGAATTAAGGGTTCGCCTACCGAGGTGGGATAGGTAGGTGCCTACACGACTTTGTGAAATTGGGTCGTGACAATGAAAAAATTCTCGAATCGACAATAACTGAAGATATCGTCCATGCACGTCAGACTTCTCCTTACAGGAAAGATTCTCATCGAACAAAACTGAATCCCAACGAATGATACATAAACCACGAGAACGGTACTTCTCCAACACAGAAACATGAAAAATCGGATGAACATTCGACAGATCTGGTGAAAAACTAACTCATAGAATGAGGGTCCAACAACCCGTAGTCTTAAATAGGCCCAAGCACCTCAGCTCACCTACCAGTCATAACTCTCTAAACTTAGCTCAAGCTCCAATTCTCATATCTCCATATTCAAATTTCCCTCGCAACTGATCCTCAAATAAACGAAGCGCTTTACTCGAATTCTCTGATTTGATAAAATTGCAACTTTGAACGCAATCAAAGGCCCCGCAACTACTTCCCCAACCAATGAAATCCTCTAAAACATGGTCACAACCATAACCCATTCTTAACCGATGAAATACTCTGATTCCGCTAACCTTTCCTTCGCACTTACTAGAGTCGTTTCTCGTAATGCGATTCCTTAGAAACATATGAACACACATACCAAAATTCTGAACCCATAACTTACTCTTGCCAGGAAGAATCCTTGATTCATCTGTGAACTCTATGCAATTCCATCAAAAACTGATCGTATCGGCAGCCAACTTGGCCAGTTCCAAATCTCCTTAAACCTTATAATCAAAATGCATAAACCATACCACTGAATATCTCGTCGAGCAAATAATTGATCACTATAGAGACCTCTCGCACAACGGTTCCTCCTCAAATCTGTACTAGGCTTATTGTATAACCTCATTCTATCCTAAATAACTATTCTAAAAAAGTATCATCAAATCCACTAGAAAATCCTAGCCAGCTTGGTAAATTTGTCATACCTCAAATCTGAGCTGAAACGCTTCGAGTCCTTAGATATCTTCCTGGAAGTGTACTCATAGACCTTTTAAATTAACTCACACCACGCTGACCCTGAACGAATGTACAACTCTTGAATATCACCAACAGTCATTAGAGCTGACTCCGAATTTCAAAACCAATCACAGTCATACCACGCATAAAAAATCTTATCTATCATTTTCGACTCCACAAGTTGAATCCTATCCAAGTTATTAACTTAGTACCTATACCTTAAAATTTGAAACTTCATGTTTCTCAACCTTTACCGATACGCAAATCCGATACAACCCCGAACTTTTCGACGCGAAACCTGAAGCCTCATATAGTAATTATATAACCATCGAACCTCTCATAGTATCACCTCAATATGTTCGTAAATTCTCCGAAAGTATCTAATCTTACACTGTCGCTCGAAAACTCACGCAATTACCCCCAAGTCCTTAATAACCCAAGTTCTTACCCAAACTATCCAGTCAATATTACTTGCAATCATATTGTATTACCACCAGTAAGGTCCATCCCGAAAATATAACTCTAGCCTTACATGATAGGAATCCTTCAATCCTTTCTCTTAAATCACGCTGGCTCATTCATTGTAGAAGGTCGCAAAACTTATCTAATGGTGTACCACCAAGCCACTTTTTATAAACCTCAACAAGTTGGTTCACTGAAATATGCTTCTCACTAGTCGCGGATCACGAACCTCATAGAACTCTGTCATATCACCTTTTCCATCCCTGTAGATTTCCTTCTTAAGTTTACGCAACAAACACATCTCAACTGGAATATGCAAGAAGACGACACCACAATCCATACTAACCCAAGAGATCCCCAAGATGTACCTATTTTCTTATTGATTCACAATCAACTATACCTTTTCTCGACTCGTCAATTCCTAATTTTCTAATCACTTCACGATCATCTATACCGAAATCAATCCTCGAATCCACTCCATCGAATATCACATAATCGTAAATCTTGCAAACTTGCTGAATTAGTCCTGGAGATAGGGTCATACCACACACTCTGCACATTAGCGTTTCCTTAACGCTTACCACTCTGAACTGAATGCTCTCTAAACTCGGTATATCATACAACAATATTACTAATATCCTTATGTATCCCATTGAATCGTCGTTGCCCAAATTGCCTTACTCAATTTATGAAATGCATACCAAACTCAACCCAGTTAACCCATCATTGATCTACCATTTCAAGTACCTACGTTTACGAATCCCTTACTCAAATCTTTAACAATACTAGTCCTCGAAGAATCGTCACTTACCTCAATTATCGAATCTGAACACCTCTAACCACTCACACGCCAATCCTTTTTATTCAATCACCTAAGCTGAGTAATAACGCCATTAGTAGTGGGATCTAGCCAATTTTTACACAATGAATACAAGGTTCCCAACCTCAGTCCACAATTGACATCTGTTAGTCTATGAAATAACCGAACATACTAGCTCATCCATAAACTCTCAAGCCCACTCTACACTATACAATCGCAACCAAGCTCTCACATCACTAACTCTTGTTTCAACAATTTCCTTTCTACCCTTAACCTCAAAGACACCAATCCACCTTATCGGTTGCACCCCTTACTGCATATCATAGTATAATATCCCCACAGTCCAAGCACGACTCGAGTACCCATATTAACTCACCTCTAGTCTTACGAACCTTAATCCCCTGAACCCGATAGCAAGATATCTCATTGTAATCCTTCAATTCTCGTATTTCATTTCAGATTACTTTTATCACTATCAATCAACAACCGCTCAAATCCACTCGATCCTCTAAATTAATCATCCATTTAAGCCCGACAACCACAAAACAATATCCATACTTCTCCTTAAATCTAAGTGTAGCAACCAGGAACTTCCCAAGTCATTAACTCATCACGTGCACTCATAACTGAAGCTTTCTCCATCAGTCGATTACTAATTCCTCAGAAGTCTAACACTCAGTCGAATTACCGATCAACGATGTGCCCATATAATTCACTTAATAACCGAGTAGTCCTTTAATATCGACTAACTTATATAAAGAATAACCTTAGCACCAGTCCCAACCTTATCCTGACAACCATACCAGATTCCAATTTTTCCCTTCCCAACTCTCGAAAAGTACTCATGCCCAAGATATTCTATGAAATCTCACTTCGCTATGCCCTTTCGACCAAAGTATTCCTTCATGTCCTTATTGTCAATTTCTTTTCTTTATTGCATACAATCACAATACATTGCCCACATTGATGGTCATCACCGAACTTGCATTTGTTCTCACATACCAAAGTTTAATACTCAACTGTTGTTGATTCACTGACCCGCCATTGGTTCACCAGTGTCACGCGTCCCATCATAAAGCCTTGTCAAAGCTAAAGTCAAACCGATCATATCATCGAGCAACCCACTATTGTTAAGCCATAAATGCACTTTGTCATTTGCGAGCAACCCAATGCTGAAACATGGAGACCTTATAATCCTCTTAACCATCTTCCCATTTCTCATGAACTTTCACAATAAACGAGTCTAATTGCGACTTCATACAATCGAATCCTTAGGCCATCACTAGAGACTGAACTTGATCACTTTCCCAAATCAGAATAACATATCTCGTAGCATTCCACAACACGTCATAGATCGACCATTCGCATAAGAATTAAGGACGAATTTCCACCCTTAGTGGGTGATTGAGATAAAAAAGTTTAGATAGCAATTGGAATCGACTAGATACCAATTCGAATGAAGTCGCACGAGAGAATGAAAGAATTCAAAGTTTCCTAAATGTCTTATAGCCTCTCACAGATAAGTACGGAGCTTATCGTACCGATCCACAAAACTCTACTAGACACGCTCTTGTATTATAGACCGGGTAACCTAGGACTCTGATACTAACTTTTCACGACCCAATTTAGCTAAGTCGTGCGGGCACTTACCTTTTCCACCTCGATAAGCGAACCCTCAACCCAAAGATAGTAAAAATGTAAATAAATAACTAAATAAGAGGAAGAGAATAAATCACGTAAGTCTGATCGATAATAATATAAATGAAGTGCGAAAATAAGAAAATACACCCCAGAGTCTGATCTAATCCATACAAGAACATCTAGCTAGAAATATACAAGTCTGGAAATATAATAATATGTCAAGTCGGAATATGTATCAGAATAGAAAGTAAGACATAAATAAGAGGAGTCTTCAAGGAAGTGGACGTCTCGTGCTCACCCTGTAAACTCTAAGCTGTACTAATAGCGACTATCAGCCACGAGAGACGGAGGTAGATCCAACCTAGAATTCTGCATTCATAAAAGAATGCAGCAAGTGCAGGTCAGTACAAAACAATAGTACTGGTAAGTATCATAGGCTGACTAAGTATAATTAACATAATTAAGATAATAAAGAAAGATAAGCAAATAAATCAACAAGTATAAGTCAAGCACAAGTCAGAACCAAGTACACGTCATCACCTAGGTTGAAGCATTTAAACCCAAGTATGCCAAGTCTCAATATATTTCCAATCCGAAACCAAACAACACAAGTAAATCACCAGATCATCACAATATAAGCCATAATGCAATGCAATGTTGTGTACACATGTACTCTTGACGAAAGTATCGACATCTCTGTAGCACAACCCAGGGTGACGCACGAAGTCTAAGCACTACTCATCCCGGATCTTTGCCCAACAAACAGACGAGACTCCTAATCTTTGCCCATGAAGGATTTTTATCAGCACAACCCTGGGGGACCCGCAGAGTCTATGTACCTCACGGCTCCGGCACAAACCTCGGCAACCGCTACCACTCAATCCATGATTCCGGGATAACTATCGGATATCAGACTCTCACGTCACTCTCATCCAAACTGAGCCTAGCTTATCACAGGGTTTCCTCAAGTATCATCAATGTATCAATAGTGTATCATGAAGGATGAGAATGCATACAATGTATGAGTCAACATCCATAATCAGATTAATATCACAAATACCAGGCATCGGTACGCTAATAATATCATGAAAGACTACACAAGTCATATAAAACATTATCCTCACATCAAATGTCAATAATCAACATACTACAATATCATGATCAGGATATAACAATAGTCTCCGATATCTACTATCACCACGTGGCACCAAGCACACAACAATAGAACAATCAAGTCACAACACAACGGGGTGGCTAGCCCCAATCACACAACAGGGACCAACCTAAGACAATATCTAACCCACCTTCATACCCGAAGGTTTACATGATTTCTCTGACAATATCATCTAAATATATGCGTCGCTAAATGAAGTATCACCAAGAGTAAACCGTAACCTACCTGGAAGTCCGAACAACAATAACACCAAAAATCACTCCTTAGCCTTTCCTCTCCACTGAGCCTCGAGATCAAGAAAGTCTAAGCATATTCGAATCACGGAATTAGAATCAAGAAGAACATCAAAATCAACCCTACTTCTATCAATACCCAAATCCCCAACTTATGGAATAAGATTCATGAACTAAAAGAGTGAAATTAGGGATCTAAAGGTCCCAACATGAAATTGAACCTCCAGATGATAAATTCCCATCATTAGCAAGCTAGAATAATCAACAATTCACTCTAATTCAGATTCCAGGAAACCCCCCCCCCCCAAATTTGGGTATAAACCCTAACTTCTAATTCACAAATTAGCCTCTAATTAGGAAGAAGCTATGATATATATATATATATATATATATATATATATATATATATATATATATATGGGTTCTAATCATCAATTCCATGCTTCTTGAAGCTAACCCAACCAACAAATCATGATTTAGAAGCTTAGATAAAATATCCATTAAACCCACTTTAATCTTCCATTACTTAATGACTAACAAGGGAAAAAAAGATTCTAAGATGATTAGAGACAATGAAATAGCAAGGAGATTATAAGGACTTACCACCAAGAATCCTCTAGAATTTCTCCCAAGAGCTCAATTTTCAGAATGGTAATAAATGATAGACTAAGGGCTTTTAATACACACTTAATGAATATAACAGGCCCGATACCGATATAGCGACATCAAGACCACTATGACAGCACCGCCTCGATGTCCACTCAGACCGTCGGGACTATCAGGCCACAAATGAACTTGGCTGCCCCAGCGGCCATCCCACCGTTATGGCGGTGCCGCCCTAGCGGACACCAGTACTAGAAATCCCCAAAAATTATCTGAATCTCAACCGAAATCCTGACTAATAGCTGCGCCATCTGCTCACGAACCACATACACAGACACATATAAAAACACGCTACGATCGCACTCGTGGCCTCAGAATTCCTAACGGAGGTCTAGTTGATCGAGTCAACCCCCGTTACCTCAATTCCAGCTTCCCAACCCAAGTCCCAAAATGCATCCGAGTGCATTGGGAACCGAACCAAATATACACACAAGTTCTAAAAGACCATCTGGACCTCTCTGAATCGACATATTTTTTATCAAGGTCCGTTTACCCAAAAGTCAATTTTTAGTCAACTCTTTTTTGCTTTAAGCCCAAATTTCACAAAAAGTCATCCGAATCAAATCTAAACACCTCGAAAAGCTTGTTAACGATCCCCTTGGATAAAAGTGAGGTAACCAAGCTCGGGAAAGGGTCAAAAGGGCCGAAAATGTAATAACGACCAAACGGGTCGTTACAACGGCGACAGGGTCTTCCGTCGCCTCTCTACGAGTCAAACCAGAAAGTTGATCTTGTCCCTCATTAGCGGTGTTAGCAACCGCTTTACCAGCCCCATTACCACGAGCATTAGGTGTGTTGTTAGCATTACCATCAGACGATTTATTCCTCTAGCCAGAAGAGTTAGCTATTTAACGCGGCCACATCCTACTGATATGTCCCCGAATTCCACAATGGTGACCAACACAATCCTCCCATCCGGATGCTTGTCGGTTACTACCGTGCGAATGTATATTCTGATTATTGTCCCTTTAACCTTGTCCACCAGATGGAACACCAACATTAGAATGAGAAACAAACTGATCAGGTGCAGAATTTCCTTTCCGTTGCCCTCCACCATACAAACCAGTGAAACCACCCGCATATCAGGCCTTCTAACTTTGTTCCCTCTCTAACCTCTCTTCACCCTTCCAGCTCTCTTGTTGTTCAACGAACCCAACCAAGGATGAAAATGTACAAGTAGGGGACATAGCCACAGCATCACATGCATACTTAATACGTGGTACCAAAACACGCACAAACCGGCTCAACTTGTGCTTTTCAGTCAGAATCATAAACATTGCAAACCTTGCCAAACGAGTAAACTTTAAACTATACTCACGAATAGACTTAGTACTCTGCTCAAGCTTCTCAAACTTAGTAGCCATAGCAAACCGCTCCTCGTTAGAAAGGAATCTCTCCATAAGTGCTTCCTTGAACTCAACCCAAGTAGGAGCCGGAGCATTACCACTCAGCTCCGCCTCCCATAATTCAAACTAAGAATGAGCAGCATCTTTCAGCTGGTAGGCCGCAAATTCCACAGCTTCATAACCATGGGAACTCATTGCCCGCAGAGCCTTGAAAGTCTCATCCATAAAGTATTGAGGATCATAGGCTTCCCGCGAACCAAAGAACTTGGGCGGATTCAGCCCCAAAAAGTGCTTAAGTCTTCCTCTACCACCAAGTGTTGTATCCGCACCCCCACGTGGTTGTTGGGATACGACAAGGGTGGTAAGCACCTGGATCACATTCTGCATCAACCCAATATCAGCTACGCCTGCAACAGAGGCAGCTGGAGCAGGTGGTGCTGGTGGTGGTGCTTGGTTTCCGTTGTTGTTTTCAACCCCAACAGTAGTCTCAGCAGTGGTGCGGTTAGTGATCCTAGCGTCTCGTCCCCCAGATGATGAATAAGAAGCACCATTACTCCCTTGGTTAGCAGCTCTCACATGAGTTAAAGCTATTTCTGTGAGGTAAGAATTAAGGTACACGTCAGAATAATCCTAACGAAAGTCAAGCTCTATAGCACAATCTAGAATAAAAAAGAATGAGAAACACCTATAAATGCCCTGGTAGTCTTTCAATCATGCAAATGATCGTGCTGCACAAGGAAGACTCCACTAGGAATAGCTCCATATAAACAGATAACTCCTAGGACATATTTAAACATAGGCTCTGATAAGAAGCTTGTCACGCCCCAAAACCCACCCTAGACGTAATATGTATGTTATGCTATGAACAACACCGGAAGCACCTTATGAATTAATAACAACAATTCCCTTTTTCTTTTATAACCTTTCATTAACCAATTAAAAGACGTTATAAAGTAACTAGACAAACACATGCTCATAATTTATGTAATAAAATCAGTGAAAGTTTGTAGTAAATAGATTGCCAAAGCATAGAAATACCTATGAGAGTCGAACAACGACTCAACAATTACCCGCAAAACAACATCTATCTATAGAGCCTCTAAGATAATGAATAAATGTCTAACTCATCGGAACACAACCTGGAAATGAAAAGCAATAAGTAAAATAGAGGGTGTCCCATGAATGAAGGTGTGAGTTCACCAAAAGTATGGAAAGTAGCAAGTACTCGTAATCCGCGAGATCTGTCTGTACCTGCTCTTCTTCGTTACCTAACATACCACAAAAAACAACAATGGTATGCCTGAGTACTAGGTACTCATTGAGTGTCTCGGGGAGAATAAATTATATAACAAAATAATACAATAATGATTAGTGAAAGCAGTTCCAATGGAATAATCCTGAATAAAAGACAAGATTAATCGTATAACTCAAAATCATAAATAGGAAACCTCAAGACAAGTATATATCTTTTCTGATTCATTATACCATTTATTACCATTTGAGTCTTTTCAATTCGAGACCAATATTATCAACAAGCCACTCCAAGGAGAACAAGTTCATTATCATCAAAAGTCACTCACAGACAACAAAGATATTAAACAAGCCACTCACCGGCTTCCAAAATATGAAACTAGCCACTCACAGAAAGATTAATTAATTGATACTCCAAGCTAGGAAACCACAGAAGCTAATCATCCTCTGGACTAGCACAGCAATAGATGTACCCGGCTATACACCTCGGAGGTCAATCATCCTTTGGACTGACACAAGAATAATCGTATCGACACGTTAGGATCCATAACAGATAATCATCTTCTGGACTAGCACAACTTGCCCATACAGGCCCAAAAACAAACAAGATACAAATCATAGCATATTAGCCGAAACATCAATCATGGCATAGAAGCCGAATCCCAAGTCATACCATGATAGTCAAATTATTCCTTATGGATTATGTTTATCTTCCCATTGTAGGGATACATCAATTCATTTCAGTTTTAGAAAACAGACTCACTTCTTTAAACAAGCTTCTCGTTCAACACAATCCATTTATAGAGCATTCACATGAGATAATCAAGCTTCTAAATATCAGGTTTAAACATTCCTCAAAGGTAATTCGAGTTCAAATACCAAAGCTTTATATATCAATCATCAATCATCCCTTAGAGAGCAAAAAAATCATGAATATTTATATATAATATAGTCCAAACAAGGGTATGTTAAAAAAGAGACATACCTCAAATCCCACTAAAGGCTAGCAAAATGAAATTCCCAAGGTTCAACAATCAATTTACAATGGTTTAGATGAGAAATATTAGAGCTTTAATCTAATTCTACCCATATACCCCCTTTACAGAAAAACTAGGGTTTTAATGTCTAGAACATGTTCTTGAACACATCATGAATCATTCATGAATTCTAATCCCATAGGATAACTTACACTAGGCTAAACCCTTTCAATAACATCAGAAAAGTCAAGGATCATACCTTTTTGAAGGAATCTCAAATGCCCCCAAACATCCCTTCTTCCTCTCTTTCTTGGGTTTAGAGAATCTACGGTTTTTGGAAGATGAACTAGCATTAATTCTTATTATTTTGAGATAGTTAAATCATAAGATGATTAGTTACTCACCTTGTAAGGTTTGGAGAAGTTCTAAGGTCTTTTATCCTCAAAAAGTCGACCAAGAATGAAGTAGAATGATGTTTTAAGAAAGTTTCATGTTCTGGGGTTCTTATAGCCGAGCAAGGGGCGTGACACATCCTGTGAATCACACGTTTGACCCGTGAAATGCCTCCCTAATGCGCGACCTATCAGAGGGGCATGGTTTTTTGTGTTCAATCCTGTGAAATGCAGGTTAAACCACAGGATGAACCTGCGGAACGCAGGTTAGTAAACCCCTAATTCTTTTTTACTCACAAGTCCGTTTAAGCTCCACTTTATATCGTTCGAAAGGTATTTCAAAGCAAAAAGAGTACATGTAAACACAGCATCCGAGGCCTCTGCCTCTGGTCTACCCAGACATGCATAACACTGGGCTCCACCACCATCTTACTGTGAACTTCCATGACCACCTCCATAGCCGGTCTGGGTGCCACCCCTACCTGTTTGAGAACTCCTTCTACCACTCTGGGAACCACTTCTCGATGGCTGACTAGTTGGCCTCGGAGTACAAATCAGAGAACTGGGGTGTGAACCACCCTATCATGCTCTGGGGAAATCTCTAGCATAGTGCCCAACCTGAGCACACTCAAAACATCCACTATGGGCTGCTGCCTGAGGAGAAGAACTGAAATAACCACCACGACTACCTAGCCGAGAATACGATGACTGACAGCTCTGCCTTGGACAATATCCACCACTACGACCCAAACTACCACCCTGAGAAGGCTGGATAGCTACCTGGATTGGCCGACTGAACTGAGGATGATGGCCTCTACTATGGTGATCACGACCTCCAGAAAAGGAGCCTCTAAAACCTCCTGAAGAACGAGACCTCTTCCCAGACCTATCCTTAAACTCCTGGCGCCTAAGGGTCTCCATACCCCACGCAGAATCAACAACACCCTAAAAGTCCTTGCCTGAAGAGGCAACATACATAGCAGGAACCTTGAGATGATACGACAAACCTCGAATGAACTTGCAAATCCTCTCCGCCTCATCAGGTAGAATAGTCGAAGCATGACGGGACAAGGCATGAAACTCCATCTCGTACTCAATAACGCTCATAGAGCCCTTCTCAAGATGATCAAACCTCTCATGTCATCTTACGCAAACTGAAAGAGACCCACTTCTCTGAGAAGACTCTCGAAAACTCCTCCCAAGTGAGCGGAGGCAATCTAACAGGCCTAGTCTCCAAGATGCCCTCCACCATAGCTTGGCATGGCCAATCATCTACGTAGCCACAAACCCTACACCATTGGAATCCACTAGTCCAAGTGTGTCCAATATCTCATGGCAGCTAACCAAGAACTCATAAGCATCAACATCTAGATGTCCATCATAAGTCTGAGGCTTCATCTTGTCCAACTTATCCCGTCTCTTCTACTCATCAACAGTCATAGTAGGATGAACCTCTGGCCGTGCAACAATACCCGAAGAGCTATACTCGGAGTTACCGCACCTGAACCTGGGCCCAAATAGCTCGAGGAGCCACAACGGTGGCTGGCCGCGCTCCTAGAGTCTTGAAACCTGCGGATAGCTGCTCGAGATTCTGTGCTCCTACCCGAGTCTGGGATCCCTAAAAAACAGTCAGAATTATGCTTGCCTAATACATCCAATCAAAGTAACTCAGAAGGAGAGCCATAGCATCCTGAGGAAATTCTGCACCGGCAGGAACCGGGGGAGCCTGACCCGGTACCTCCACGGGTACCTCACCCTAGACCTGGTCATCGTCCTCTAGCTCGGGAGACGCATTATGGATAGGATCATGAATGGCTGCGGTCGCTCTAGCAACACGGGATCCAGCCCGACCTCGACTTGACAATATGAAAGAGCAATAAGACTTCTACATTCATTTAATAGACCTCAATGCACTCAGATGAACTGCCCAGATATCTACTCTTACTTATCTTTGTGGTGAATTAGTAAAGCACAGTTTAAAACCAGTATATCATGGAGGGTAGGTGCTTCATTTTAACCTTAGTGAATAAGTCAGACAAAGTGATTAAGCAAAGCTTCCTAGCAAATTATCATTCACTTAAATTGGACTAACTTATACATCAACACAGCAAATGAGTTTTACCAAAAGAGGTTTGACAGTTCTCAAACAACTCAAAATGTCCCAGTTTTAAGGTCCAATAGACTAGCTGCAAATTGAGCACTTCTGTCAAACAAAGACTCCTAACATAAGAGAACAACTAGGAATCCTAAAGCAAATTCAAAATCCAAATAGATCAACTTTCAGCCAAAAAGTGTTTAACTCTTTTAACAAGAAAAATGCAACCAGGCACAAGATCCAAACAAAGAAAACTGACCAAGTAAGTTAAGCCTGATTGCTTCACTCTTAAACAGTGTCCCAAATAGAAGAAAGAGTAAAACAGACTTAGTTTTAAGCATGGTTATTTACTAGTCTTTAAAAACCTTTTTGAAAAAAGAACTTAAGCATAAAAGCAGGAAGTATTGCATATTCATTTAGCTTCAAATTGTTGGTCTAGAATAGGGCTATCACATTGTAATAAATCTTGCAGATTAAGGGTATTCCAACAAAAGAAAAGACCAAGGCTCCATGACTTATAGGGATTCAAAAGAGACAAAGACAGACTCAACATATGTGCATCGACCAAATTCCTTAATAACAGTCTTGATATGTATCATGGAAAAGGGTAAAACAAACAACCATGTATGTACACCAACACAAGTTCACAAGTGGACCATGCAAAGCATAAAGCAAGACTCAAACAAGGAAAATAGCGGTTATTCATGAGCCAAGCTGAATCAAACATCAAACAGAATTGGTTTTTACACATGACAAAGACTACAAAGCATTAACTGAAACTCATTAAAACTAAGTAAGTATTGAGACAGGATGATGAACTTTACAAGCATGTTTTGACCAAACAACTCTCAAACTATCAGATGTTAACTTGCTTATCATACCTTATCCTAACCACTTAGCCAAGTAATAACCTTCACTTTTATTCAAATATCATGTGACAGTATAAAACTCTTCCTTTTAAGTGAATGATTTGTAATCAAATGCATCCCAGAGTCATAAACATCCATCATGCCACTCAACCATAAAGGAAATAATATGTATAAACTAAACAAGGACTAATGATATTCCTCAGATTCCCTTAGACTCAGATCAACATGCCTCTTTCAGGCTCATAAGTTGACAAGTGACTAGGGTCCAATATTACAAAAAACACTTTCAAACACTTAACAGTTATGTTAAAAGCAAATAGAATTCACAAACCAAGATACTAGTTGGATAATCATGTCACATTACTTCATTCAAAATGTAGATGACTCAAACTTAGTCAAGTACCCCAGATTTCATGAATGATTCACACTTAGAGCAGACCCATTCCTATAAAATAGACAAGAAAGCTATAAACCAAGTCATTGCTTTCTAATCACAGGGGCATACTAATTAGCTAGCATGGTCATCACCCAAACACACATACTTAGTGAACTTATAACAATATATGAACAGGAGACAAGACAAGTGAAAACATGGTTAAATAGACCCTAAACTTTATCACATATGACTGATCAAGGTTAAACTAATATAACTAAGCTAAGAGTTTCTAGATTAAAAAAGACTTATAACTAATTAATTCTTGAACACATAGGTCATACTTCAAACTATCAGCATGGCTTAACAAGAAAACTCAAACCATTGATCATGAAGAAATAAAACACATATTTACATAATTAATAGGTTATTTAACTAAACTAATTCATAAATTAATCAAAGGATATACAAATGAGTTCTTAAAATCTACATAACTAATCTTATAAGTGCACATAAGACTAAAACATTACAGAATTAAGTAAAACAAGATTAAGCTAAAACAAAACTGGCATCATAAGACTAAAACACTACAAATAACCACACATATCAAGCCATACAAGCAGTAGAATACATAAACAACTGAAATGAACTAAAAGCAATCACTAAGGAAAGAAAATCACCTCTTTAATGTGCAGCCCTGGTCGAGTGTTGGAATTGGAAATTCTTATACTCCTTTCACCTCACACTCAGCCACAGAATAAAAAAAAAAGACTTAAAATTTTAACTTAAGACTCGAAATCAAAAGCAAAAAATTGCCAAAACTAGAGAGAATCGAGTTCTTTTAGTGAATATGTGTATATTCCTTCCCAAAGTCCTCTCTCTTTTTGCAAAGTTGGGGTTTTATAGAACCCCTAATTCATAAAACCCTAAGTTCCAAACGATGTGGGACTTCTAAAATTTCTCAATAGAATGCCATCATAAACAACATTAACGGCTAAGAAAAAGAAAATGAACAGATAAACGGTTAGATTTAACCCAAAATGAATCGACCTTCTCGGTTCTTCATGAACCAATAGCAAACAAGGATTCAAATTCACAAACAACCAAAAAACAATTAAGTATTCACAGAGTATTACCGTTGAATCGTCTAAAAAGAAAAGAAAAGTAGTGAGATATACCGTGTTTGGATAGTATTTGATAAGATAAATGTAAAACATTAAATGCATTGCTCAATATGGGCACACCAGACCTGGTAAAAGCATGGTACACCTACAAACTTGCCGAAAATGGCAAGGATGACATAGGAGCGGGTCCAAAATGTGCAAATTAATAAGTAGGCAAAATTAAAAGGGTTAATTACTAAAGCATTTTAATTAAAACTAATTAATCAATTAATTTAAAAACATGGTTGATTTCATATAATAAACTGGATTTGCAAGCATGGCCTTAATTGAATCAAAACATGAAGTTTGTTATTTCAATTATGGCCCTAATTGACTAACTAATTGATTATTTCAATTGTAGCTGTAATTAACACATAATAAGCAATTTACAAATATAACCATAATTAGTTATCTAAATAAATTATGATTAATTTAAAAATTGTCAATGTGACTAGATTATGCAGAAATTAAAATTTGAGGGGTAAAACGATTATTTATTTTAATTAATCAATTTCCTTAAATTAAATAGAGTGAAATACTTAACAATTGACAATTTAACAATTTAAACAATTAAATAAATAATTGTTGTAAATTATTTTCTCTTGGTTAATTTTAGCAAAACATCATAATTGTAAATACTTAAATAATTTATAATATTATAGAAATTATTTTATCAAGCAAATAAAAAGGGTAAAATATTATCAATAATTTTATAAAATTATTTTGACTTCTAAAAAAATACATATTTCACTTTTTTTAATATTCAAGGACCCTGGGTAATCAAAACAAATTGTGGGAGGTAAAAAATTAGGTGTCAACAACTGCTCCTTCGTTGTTTGGGGATGAAGGGACCATTCCCGAGCAACGAAATTTGATTAACCCTGATTTTTGACTGACCCAACTCATATTACCTCTCATTTTTATGCAATTTTCAAAATATATGGCCGGACCCTGTTTTCTGGGTTTCCTACATATCTCAGGTTTCATGAGAATTCAGGCCACTTGTAGTTCGACACGATTATGACTTCTAAATGCAAAGTAAAGCAAATTCTCGAATTTTCTGACTGTCAAGCTGGGAAATCTGATGTGATTGGTAGTAGTGTGACTGACTCTCTGGTATTGAGTCCGCCTACATATCCCTGTTCTTGGGAATCAAGTCACCTGTAGTTCGACTCGATCAGAGGAAAAAGGTCATCCCTTATGTGGGAGTGCCTTTGTGTGTGTCGGTGTGTGTCTGACCGGTAGTGCAATAATAATAAAAAAAACCAAGCACCTAAGCAACCTTGAGTGGTTGAGCATGGTGAGAAGTGATCTTCCAAGTCCTCGCCGGAGAGCTTGATTCTCATGGGCACCTTATCTCGACCGACTGCGTAAGAAAGGGTTCCACGTTTGCTCCGCAATCTATCTGGATTTGACTTGATCCACATGCTTTGTTTGCCTGCTACAAATCTTCTTCCATCTACTGGGTAACGTTGATTTTTGGGTGACGAATATTGCGGTCATTTGACCGAGTTTACATTGTCTTGTCTTTTTTGAGCGAATACTGCGGTCTTTGACCGGTTTTACATCGCTTCATCTTTTTGGGGCGAATACTATGGTCTTATGACCGGTTTTACATCGCTTTGTTGTCTTACTGCATTTGGTAGTATATATCCATGGCCCTTTCGGCAATTGAAATAAATGGCCCTCTTGGCGTGTTTGTATGAATGACCCTCTTGGCATGTTTGTATGAATGACCCTCTTGGCAGTAGGAAAATAGATATGCAATGGCCCTCTTAGCAAATAAGAAGAAGTAATATAAATGACAGATATGACCCCTTTGGCTAAATCGTCTTTCTTTCGTCCTTTATGCCGGTTGTGACTGTTGACACCTAATTTTCACCTCATAAAACACGTATTTTAATTTTCAAATTTTCCGAGTCCAAGACGGAGTAAGGATTCCATTAAAAAATTAAAAATCCCGAGAAAATTGCAAAAATTGACGTTTAATTACTATTTTCACAAAAATTAACAATTACAAGAATTTACGAGTTATTTACTTTCACAAACGTGATTTGAAAAGAAGATACATATCCCGCTCCGTCTAACTCGAGAAAATTGTTAATTAAAAATGACGTATAAATTATGACTCATTTTGACCGCATTTTTTCACATTTTTAAATATTGCTCGGAAGTATATCAATATTGGGCTTGTTTTGAAGCTCGTATTTTAAAATCACGTATTATAATTTTTATTTCGTCAAAATATTATTTTACGAGGGGCGTATTAGACTAATTAACCTAAAACTATATAAAAGCTATGCTACGTTTTTATAAAAAAATAAGAAGGGGATTTTATCCATTTGTACCTTTGTTGATACTATTTGGATAAGGTCTTTTTGGGGGGAAAAGTATGGTCAAGTGACCTATTTTTGTCCATAAAATTCTAAATGCTTAGTTGGATGATCTTGAAAATTTGAATCAGGATTTTTTTTGGGGGGGGAGGGGGGGGGGGGGGGGGGGGGGGAAGTACGGCCAAGTGGCCTATTTTTGTCCATAGAACTCTAAATGTTTTGTTGGATGATCTTGAAAATTTGATTTTGGGGGGAAAGTACGGCCAACTGGCCTATTTTTGTCCATACAATAATAATTGCTCAGTTGGATGATTTTTGAAAATTTGAATAAGGATTTTGGGGGGAAAAGCTATGGCCACATGGTCTATTTTTGTCCATGGAATTCTAATTGGCTTGCTTACAAATAGAAGGGATGGACATTAAGAAAAGAGAGAGTTTTTTTGGGAGGTCACGTTTTTGAGAAAAAAAAAGGGGAATCTTCTTTTTCTATTTTTGGGAAAAACAGAGAAAAAAAAAGAAAAAAAAAGAAAAAAGAGAAAAATGAAAAAAAAAGAGTTCAAATTTGGCATCCTAAAAGCTAAAGTTTGATTTATATATTCAAAGCTTAGAAACAAAAGATACAAATATAAGATATACATATAGAAAAAGAGAAAAAAAAATCAAGAGAAAAGGGGGTTTAAAGGTTTGTGAAGTGTTTGGTGCTTGAAGTAGATTGAACCAATCCTCATTTTGATCTTTAGGTTGCCCCATCAAAAGGTAACCTCTCATTCTATCTTTTATTTCATTTCTAGTTATAATTATATATTTATTATGATACTTGCGTTAGTTAAAAATAATTCTTTGTTAGCTTAGTCTTGTTTGATGATTAAGTGGATATTATGTCAATTTGATACCATTTGAAAAAATGAAAAATAAATTAGAAGTTTGATTTAGACAATGTTAAGTGATTTTAGGTTAGTTGAATTGATAAAAATAAGAAAAAATTCCATCCTTTATTTCATTTTAAGTTATGATTATATATCGTTTATGATGCTTGTGTAGTTGAAAAGGATTTGGTGCTAGCCTAACTTTGTTTACATGATTAAGTGAGTATCCTATGGATTTATTACTATTTAAAAAAATGAAAATAAATTAGAAGTTTGATTTAGACAATGTTAAGTGATTTTAGGTTAGTTAAATCGATAAAAATACGAAAAAGAGATTCCATCCCTTATTTCATTTTAAGTTATGATTATATGTTATTTATGATGCTTGTCTAGTTGAGAAGGTCTATGTGCTAGCCTAACTTTGTTTACATGATTAAGTGAGTATCCTATGGATTTATTACTATTTTTGACAATGTTAAGTGATTTTAGGTTAATTAAAATTGATAAAAATAAGAAAAATAGTAGCTTAAGTTAGAATTTTGATATTGTGTTGATAGGTTTAGTGTGATTTATTCATTTTTGTTAGCTTTTGATATATATATATATATATTTAAAAAAAAAAAAACCTTAGCTCTTGTGAGTTTGTTACTAATGCATAACAACTATTGGGCCTTTTGCATAAATTATCCTTTTATTCATAAGTATGATAATTATGGGCTTGGTTTAAAAGTATTATAATTCATTTTTTTTTTGGCTTTGTAAATTAAATAATTGACCTCGGCCTATTACTAATATTTCGTACACCTATCTTTTGTGACCTCCCCAATTTGTTGGTGGATCTTTCGAGGCCCACTAACATTTCTAGATCGAGTCAACCCCTATCATGGAAGGACTAAGGCATTGAAGCATAATTTAGAGCGAAAATATTTATTTGTGCATTTTTCTATTGGGCTTGGTCGGCCCAATTCCCTACTCTTTATATTATTTACTTGATTATATATATGTATGCTTGTATATAAACTGGAACTGTGAATGAGATTATCACGCCTAAGAGTTGCTAAAATTGATTTTCAAAATTTATAAGAAAAAAAAACCGTTTAGGCAAATTTAGGATTGCGGATGATTTTGAGGATTTTGGATACCTTTGATATGATTTTGAACTTATAGGCAAACTTTAGGACTACTATGATTGATTTGAAACTTGAGTTGGAAAATATGTTTTGTAAACTTGGATTATCATTTTGGGTGAACTGTTTTGACTATTAAAAAGACTAATGAGTTAACTTTGAGACTTTTTGAAAAGATTAAAACCAAGAATTAGACAAAAGTTCTAAAAATATGGCTAACTTATGGAATATATTAGTATGCCTATAAAAACAATTTTCAAAAACTATTTTCTGTACTTAAAAACATTTTTTCTAAAAAACCTTTTTCTAAACTCGGGTGGGCTTACGTAGTGTTCTACTTGGCTTAACGCCTTCGGGTTTTAACCTAGGTGTTCTTGTCCAAAATCCAAAAAACGCTCAATTTTGGGCAAAACTCTATCATTTTTCATTTCTTGAAAAGGAGTGTCTTTGACATGAATGACTAATTTCTATTTGCGGAAATATGAAACAAAAACTGTTTTTATCACAGGCAATTTATATCTACAAAGGCATACTATTAGAACCCGTAGGTCAACCGTATTTTACGGATCCTTAATACCGGGGTGCCTAACACCTTTTCCGGGGGATCACCAGAACCCTTATCCATACTTTGGTTAGATAGTGATTCTTTTAAAATTTAATCGCTTTGAATGAACCCTTTTTGAACTGGTTTTTCTAATTTCCTAAAAATTAGGTGGCGACTCTAAAATAAAGTCCATTTAGAGCACCATCCACGTAGAAGTATATTTTTTCCTTTTTCCCGGTATGATTGACAATCGTACTTCCCTGGGACACTTTCCTTTTTTAAATGAGGCAAGTGCAAATACGAATTGGAAAAAATAGAACCGCTACAGATGGCAACTCTACTGGGGACAATTTAAGGTTCTAACCATAAGGGTTCCAATAATTTGTTTGCTTTGTATGATATAAATTGTCTAAGTGATATAAACTATTTATATGTTTAAATTCCCACAAAATAACTATCATTCATGCATGCATACTTCGCCACTTCTGACATTGATTTTACTTTTTTTCAAGGGTGACGACGCGGGATAAGCTGCGGTCATACCTTCACTAAAGAAAACCCTTTGTTATATTTCTTTGGAGGTCTCTAAGGTCGAGTGGGCATGCGGTCATCCCACAGCCTTAGAGAGCCCACCCCCAGCTTGTTCGCTTGGGTAACCTGTGTCATTCGCTTGAAAAATCACTCTAGAATAACTAGCTTAGAGTGAAGCCAAATCCCTACTGTTATAGCGCATACGGACCATAGACCGGTTTGTGTATCTCAGACCTACCTGAATCGGATAGGAAGACCGCCCACATCCAACTATGTGAAAAATTGAAGGATGTACATGCCGCTATATGAACCGTTTGCCCTTGGATTTGGGTTTTTACTTTTAGTTTAGAAGTTGTACCCCTGCGCGGGATTGATATTCTGTATACCCCGTTCCCCTATTATGTATCCCCATTCGATATTTATCAATGTTGTATATATTGGGGTAAACAGAGCGTCTTAACGGTACCTGCATCTTTCAAACGATGGTATACTTTTGTTAATATATTGATTACATAATATATATTGTTTACATGCTACGTGCTATATACTCTGCTTTGCCATGCCTATTTTTGATTTACGCATATAAAGACATCTATTTTGCTTCAAACACAAATAGTCCATAGTTCGGTTTCCAAAATCTTAGAATGTCGTCAAAACGCACCCCAAAGTAAAATCTCGAAACACCACGTCAAAAGTCAAGTTTTCTAAAAACTTCTAAAACGTCGTTCGATCATCATCCAATCCACGTGAACCACGTCACTTCCAAAAGCACATATTCTACACTCAATATTGCTAAGAGCCGCACCCCTTGGCCCTTGTAACCTCTAAAGTTTTAAGACGAATAGCCCAGCCGTCGCAAATTGCCGACAACTACTTCATTCCTAAAAAATCATTTTTATCAGACTCAAAAGATCGTTAAGGTCATACTTTGCCCTTTCAAAGTCCAAACACTTCAAGTCAAAAATGGTCGAGTCATCATTCAATACTCATTGACCGTGTCATCCTCAAAGATCACTGTCACATATAAAGATTACCAAAGTTGCACAAACATTAGTCGAATGGGAAAAATCTTGTCCATTCGAGTCATCTCCAAAAGTCTCTATGTGTGCCAAAGTTTGGACAATATGTTTCAAGTAAAACAAATGTTACATGCCTTATTATGATTAACGAACTAACACGTTTACCTCTTGAGTTTTTCTTCTCTTTTGATCGACTCGTGGGGACCACCGAGAGGTTTCGGTAACGAAACTTAAGTCGTGATCCGTTTTAGCCCATCCATATGCTACGCTATCGTGATCTCATAAAATTCAAATCACAACCTTTTTTTAGCTCACCCATGCGCTACACTATCATGATATTACAAAATCCAAACTCCTTACAAAATTCAAGAATATGACCTTTTTAGACCACCCATGCGCTAAACTAAAATGTTCGACATCCAAAAATGACAAGCCTGCGCTTATTCAGATAGACAAGCCAAATACGTCAGTTTTGAATTCCGAACTACATCAGACCTGATTCTTGTTCCAGCAAGATACGTAGGCAATCCTATATAAGGGTGCAGTCTCCCCACTGTTTCAAACCACAAACCCCTATAAGGAATCGGGGTACATCTTTTGATCCAGTCTTCAAGAACTTCATTCTTCCACTGTTTTAAAATATGGACTTTCCGAGCAGATCTGGGGTATGTCTTTGAATCAGTCAAGCTATTCAAATATTCAAGCGCAAACATCTTGAACTAAGTGCCCTAGGACTGGAAGCTGGGGCGACTGGTTCAAAACAGTTCGACAATTCTGATATCTTCATTCGTTAGAGTTTCCTAATCAAACGAATGACTCCCTCCCTCATGAAAATCCAAAATAAGAACGTAAGTGGCTTCTTTTGAACGAACGATTCATCCTTTTATAGAAATAAAAAAAAATGAAACGTTCCTTACGTGACATCCTATATCAGTTATTTAGCCTTCGACTCACTCAATACTTATCCCGGGGATCACATTCCCGTTTCCATCAGTCTAACATGACACGCTCGGTGAGGTCAACACAAGTCAATCACTTTTACTCTAAAGAAATTTTCTTTGAGCACAGGGACAAGGAAGCTACAAAACAACGAGCCTCAAGTCCACGTCAAGTCCAACCAAAGGCGTTGTTGAGGCTACATCGCCTCAACTCTATTAACCAAAAATGGCTTCATTTCTTACCCAGCCTTCAAATTGGATTCCTTTCACTTCTATTATGTCCAGTGACACTTGCTCTTAGAATATTGCAGGTTACGACATTATGCAAAGTTGAACTCGGGAATCAAGATTATGAGACGCTGGCTGGATACCAGTCCACATAAGCCAAGATGGCTTCGTCATTAACCTTTTGCGTTTTCAAAACAATACTATGATTCTACTGACAATAAAGTCGAATCTCGCAGGGATCATGCATCAACACTGCCAAAGACTGGCACATCAAGACTAAAGGATCAACAACGCCCGAGCGTAATCATCACAAAACAAGCAAAACAAACATCAAGCCTTCAAAGACGGCCAAAAATCTCAAAAGCCTATTTAATGGCCCAGGCCGAACGACGGGATCTCTAACTCTTCTCCCAATTTTTAAAGGCTACTTTTAACGACTTTGCTTTAAAATTTTGTAGAATCAACTTCAAGTCATCAATGACTCCTATCGACCCCAAAACGGTACAACTTGCTTAGGAGGAATGCCGAATCTTCACAAAAAATAGGAGCTCCACATCAGGATACAAAGTACGGCCGAAGATCAAAAAAGCCGACAGAGAGCAAGGCCTACCCCACAAAAGCAAGTAATTGCTCAATGATTTTGTATATCTTTCTAAAGTCCATTTTAGATTCTCTTGACTAAAGTCAGTGGTAAAGCGACCATGTAGCTACTAATCATCTTCTTAAAGTATAGGTGATTGCTATGAGATTAAGAGGCATCAAAGTAGCGATTGTCCTCAATGTCAAACGAAATAAGTCAATTGAGCCAAAGCGGCTATAAAAGGACAAAACGCCGCAAGGGCGACAAAATTGAGCCGAAAGAGGTATAAACAAAATCAAGCAAAAGAAGCTACAAATGGACAAAGTGCCACAAGGGCGATGCCATCAAGAAAGGCTATAAGATAGACATAGTGTCGTAAAAACGGCATAAAAAAGCCAAAAAGGGCAAAACAACTGTCTAACCCAGAGAACCACAGTCTTTGAGGGGTTGAGATGACGACCAAGAAGTCAAGAAGGCTACGAAGAACGCCGAGAAAGCCATTCTCAAGCAATACCAAGAAGGTTATAACTATAAATCAAAACCGAGGGGTTATAACTACGCGAGAATAGTAGAATAGAAACAAAATTATCTTCGTGACAAAGCAGGGTTGTCCGCCCTAAAAATGTGACAAGCAGGGTCGTCCGCCCTAAAATTGAGACAAACGGGGTCGTCCGCCTTAAAAACGTGACACTTACCTCTTAAGTAGACATTGCTTATCTCTAAAGTGGATTGTCATAGGACGATACGCTGGTCTCGAAAATTCAAGATGACTTCATAAAAACATTACCACCAATTATGTTTATGACATAATTTCCAAAGTGGGATTACATAGGCGTTTTTTGAGTTTGGTTGCACCAAACGAAAATCGTAGATATCCCTAGATAGAAAATGGGGCAGAAATTTTGAGATCTTTTTAGGAGATCTCAAAACACGACACGATAGGTCGCCGACATAGCTTGAACTGGGGCAGAATTTTTGAGAGGATCTCAAAAATTCTTTCGGTACGGCAAGTTTAAGAATTAGCGAATACACTTCTACATTGGGGCATAAATTTTGAAGAAACCTCAAAATTTCCATTTTTAAGACTCAGAATAACGTCATTGCCAAGCGACATGATACTATCAAAGGCATCAACCAGACAAGAGTCTCCACATCAAACAGTTTCATATTCAACTTTATCTGTCATACCTTACTAACTTTAGTATAAGGGTTTTGAAGGTAACGCCATCAAACATCGAGGACATGCCCAAACATGACAGACGAAAGTGGACATCAAATCCGCAACAACGACAAGAAAAATCAAATAAAGCCTCTCGAATGGCGAAAGCCGAACGGCTACACTTTGAACTCTCTTCTTCTCCTTTATGAATACATTGTCGTCTCTTTTGACTAGTTTAACGCCTTTTTGCTTCAAGTTTTGCAGAAAGTCACCATCAAGTCATTAACGACTTCCCTTGACCGTAAATAGGAACAATTTGTTGAAAAGGAATACCAAACTTTTTTGGAAAAGCAGAGATACTACAAAGTGCGCCAAGGACCACCAAAAGAAAAAGCATGGAAAGCGCGACCTGCCTCTACAACAAGAAAAAGATGCTCGGTGGTGGCAGGACCATTAGAACAGACTTTGGCAATACAATTCAAATTTTAGAAAGGCATCAAGATAATCGCAACATAACAAAGGCTTCAAAGAAAGAAAAGGAGAGCATTTTGGCCACCGACATCGACAATGAGACATAAACCATGTTAAATACATGGTTCTCGGTATCTCAATTTATTTTTACCAAGACAATATTTGCATGTCCACCTTAGAAAGGGACAATATTTGCTTGTCCACCTTAGAAAGGGACATACTTATTCATCCACCTTAGGTGAACGTTTATACCGTATTGTCTACTGATAAGGTTTATAAGGTTTTGCAGTTTAAACATGCTAAGGAGATGACACATACAACCAAGAGGGCCATTCATTGAAATTGCTAAGAGAGCCATTCATTCAAATTGCTAAGAGGGCCATTCATTCAAACAAAATGCCAAGAGGACCATGCATTTAAGACAAAATTCAAAGGAACAGCAACAGAAGCTGTAATTCAACGAAGGAACACCCTAAAAGGGTAACAATGCTATTTAAATAGAGTTTTTTTTGCTAACTCGTTTGTTCAGTGATTGAGAAAGGAAATGGCGCTAGTGGAACAAAACAAAGAAAAAAACCAAAGGCGAAACAACAAAAGCAAAAACAAAGACAAAAAATTCAAAGACAAAGCAATAAAAGCGAGAAGCATCCGAAAAGGGAATAATGATGACGAAGCAAAACAAAGACAAAAACTTAAAGAGATGTGATAAAGCAAAAGCATCAGGGAAAGGGTAACGAAATCCTCCCTAAGTAAATTTTGTTTTACGCTGATAAGTTTGTTCGTTTTGCAGAGCAAATAGATTTTTACAAAAAGAATACTTTACGACTACTAAAAGATATAATCACGATACCAAAAGCTTGGTCTCCACTAAATAGTATTGTGTCAAGGTATTGAGACCCCGGCCTAGACGTCGCATGGCTTGCCTTGATATATTGACTGATTAGACATCATGAAAATCTAAAAATTTAAAACGACGTGTTGATATAGGTATCGAAATGCCGTATTCACATCGAGTCAAGTCCTTTTGGAAGATGTGAACCCTGTCGACAGGCGGGTATTCTTCCCCGGAGTCAAAAAAGGAAGGTGTCAGTCTTGCCACTGAGGTAAGCGTCATTCCTCAAAATGAAGATATGGATTAAATGACTACATGCCGAAGGGGCTGAGTCGTCATCCATATATATAGCCAAAAATAGGTAGCATAATTCCGAGGTTGATGTCCAAAATCGTTGAAATACGAATGTGATTCCTACATCAAGATTTGCGATCGCTATCGCAGTCTATTTCAAGTTAACGTAATCATGATTCAGGGATAGTGGTAGTAATGAGAAAGGGCTCAGCACTTGAATATGCAGTAGTTAACTTGAATATTCTGACTAAATGTTGTAATTTTGGACATAGAAGTTAGTAGTCATCATGAAAGGAATATCATACTGCACTCGGATGTGCAGTCTACATTTGGGTATTTTTGACCATAAGTGATGTAGTCCCGAACTGGTATACCGCAAGATTCGTATGAGGATAACGATGCAATCGACACCAGATTTATGACAGTCACCTCAATATGCAAAAATGATGTGAGTCCAAATTTTCAGGTGTGGCAGATGTCATAAGAAACAAAAATGACTCCGCACTTGAAAACATGATTTTCATTAGTAACATCTTGCTTACGAAAACGACAACTGGACTGGGATGTGTAGGTTCACAAAAATGTGGTATAGCCCGACCCAAATACCAACAGAAGTTATCATTGAACAATGAAAACATCTGACAATGATGAAAAAAGAGCCGGTCAAAGTATCGTGATTATTGTCCAGAGTAGATCATTTTTTTCTAAAAAAAAAATACACGGAAAACACACACTTATAGGAGAAAAGAAAGAAGATGGACAAGCATTTGTGAAGAGACGGACATAATATTGGAGGATGACTTCAATGTCAACAAAATGGCAAAATGCCATTCAGGTATGACTACATTAAAATCAAAATTTTCAAAAAAATAAAAATAAAAATAACACGCAGGACTCAGCATTGGAGATGGCTAAATGCTACCGAGATAGGAAGCAAAAGCAGGATTCAAAACATGCGGAGCGTACGTGGAACTTTTCTTGGGCAGTCGGTCAAAAATCGTGTATGAGAGTCAAGCTTTCTATACCGGTGATTGGAGATCACTTCAAGCATCAACACTAACAAATCCTTTCCAAAAATCACCTCCAGTTCAGAATTTCAACCGGAAGTAGCCAAAGGGAGTCCCACATAAAGGGATATTCCTTTTCGGGTTATCGACTCGAACTACAATTGGCCTGATTCCCAAAGCCAGGGATATGCAGGCTACTCAATTTTCGAGGATCGGCCATATTCCTATAAATATCTTGAGACACCTCGAGGTAATTTAAAGAAAACTCTTATTTTTCATAGTCCTCATAGAGTCAGAACTATAAATGGCCTGAATTCTCATGTGGCCTGAGATATGTAGGAAGCCCAGAAACCGGGGTCATGCCATACTTTCGAAATTTTGCTCAAAAGAAGGCTGTAATTTCTTTTATTCGGTGAAAATTAGGTTTGTCAAATTTGCAGCTCAAGGATGGCCATCCTCGAACTGCAAAAGGGAAGCTTTTGACACCAAATTTTCACCTCATAAAATGCGTATTTTAATTTCAAATTTCCCGAGTCCAAGACGGAGTAAGGATGCCATTAAAAAATTAAAAATTTAAAAATCCTGAGAAAATTACAAAAATTGATGTTTAATTATTATTTTCATAAAAATTAATAATTACAAGAAATTACGAGTTATTTACTTTCACAAATGTGATTTGAAAAGAAGATACATATCTCGCTCTGTCTAACTCGGAAAAATTGTTGATTAAAAATAAAGTATGAATTACGGCTCATTTTGATCGCATTTTTTCATATTTTTAAATATTGCTTGGAAGTATATCAATATTGGGCTCGTTTTGAAGCTCGTATTTTAAAATGACGTGTTATAATTTTTATTTCGTCAAAATATTATTTTACGAGGGGCGTATTAGACTAATTAACCTAAAACTATATAAAAACTATGCTACATTTTTTATAAAAAATAAGAAGGAGATTTTATCCATTTATAACTTTGTTGGTACTATTTGGATAGGGTCTTTTTGTTTGGGGGGGGGAAAGTACGGCCAGCTGACCTATTTTTGTCCATAGAATTCTAAATGCTTAATTGGATGATCTTGAAAATTTGAATAAGGATTTTTTTTGGGGGGGGGGGGGGGGGGGGGGAAAGCACGGCCAAGTGGCCTATTTTTGTCCATAGAACTCTAAATGCTTAGTTGGATGATCTTGAAAATTTGAATAACGATTTTTGGGGGGAAAAGTACGACACGTGGCCTATTTTTTCCATAGAATTCTAATTGCTTAGTTAGATGATTTTTGAAAATTTGAATAAGGATTTTGGAGGGAAAAGCTACGGCCACATGGCCTATTTTTGTACATGAAATTCTAAATTGGCTTGCCTACAAATAGAAGGGATGGACATTAAGAAAAGAGCGGTTTTTTTTTTAGGAGAATTATTTTTTTGGGAGGTCACGTTTTTGAGAAAAAAAAACGAAAAGAGAAAAAAAAAAAAGTTCAAATTTGGCATCTAAGAGCTAAAGTTTGACTTATATATTCAAAGCTTAGCAACAAAAGATAAAAATATAAGATATACATATAGAAAAAGAGAAAAAAATTCAAGAGAAAGAGGGGTTTAAATATTTGTGAAGTGTTTGGTGCTTGGAGTAGATTGAATCAATCCTCATTTTGATCTTTAGGTTGCCCATCAAAAGGTAACCTCTCATTCTATCCTTTGTTTCATTTCTAGTTATGATTATATATTTATTATGATACTTGTGTTAGTTAAAAATAATTCTTTGTGTCACGACCCAATTAGCCTAAGCCGTGCGGGCAATTACCTTCCCTCCTCGGTAAGCGAACCCTCATCCAAACGACTAACCAATACATGGTAATGAAGAAAATTAAGTAGCGAAAATATCATATACATAAGTCTCACTATATATATAGATAAATAGTAGTAACAAGTTGCGGAAGACAGTAAATACCCCCAGAGTCTAGTCTGAATAATACAAGAGCCTCTAGGGAGAATAATACAATTTGGAAGTACTAATACATAATTTTTATGTCTCTGGAATAAAAGTAAGACATATAATAGGAAAGTCTTCAAGGTCAGCGGATGCCATGCTCACCCTGGAAACTCGAGTGGAAGCTGAAGAGTCGATCAACCACAGGTTAGAGAAGTAGATCCGACCTGGTACTCTGCATTCATAAAAGAATGCAGCAAGTGCAGGTCAGTACAAACAACAGTACTGGTAGGCACCATCGGCAGACTAAGCATAGTTAACACAATTTAGAATATAGGCAGATAAGCAAATAAACCAACCAAGCATGAGACAATATAATCGCAACCGAGTATCCGCCATCACCTATGTAAGCCTCTAAACCCAAATGTGCCACGTTCGAGTATATCCGATCCAATCCAATCACCATAATAGAATCATCATAATCCAATCATCACAACAGAATCATCACAATCCAATCATCACAACATCTCAATCAAGTCATAATGCAATGCGGTGCCATAATGGTAAGAATGCGATGTCATGCCATGCAAATGAGGTGTACACATGTACTCCGAACGGAAATATCAATGTCTCGGTAGCACAACCCAGTGTGACTCGTGAAGCCTAAGTGCCACCCGTCCTGGATCTTTACCCAACAGACAAACGGGACCCTGACTAATTGCTCACAGGAGGAGTCTCACCGGCACCATCCTGGGGGACCCGCGGAGTCCATGCACTAACAACGATTCTGGGATAACATCGGAATCGGACATGCTACAATGATGCCTGAAATAACTCATCGGACATTGGCCACCTCATAGTCACTCAAGAAAAAGAGTCTGCCAAATGTTAGTTTTACACAATAAACGATTTCGGAATTGAACCTCGGACATCGGCCTTCTCACAATCACTCAAGTAAAAGAGTTCATCAAAATATTAGTTTCATATAATCAATGATTCCGGAATGGATCTTTGGGTATTGGCCTTTTCACAATCACTCAAGTAAAAAAGCTTATCAAATATCAATTTCGCTCAATCAACAATACCGGATCATCACCAGGTATCGGCCATGCATGATGAATATGAGAGAATGCGTGCAATGCATATGTCAATCATCAACAATCAAATTCAATATCATATGTACCCAATGGGGTACGCCAACAATGTATCACATCACAATACCAACAGTGGGTATGCCAACATATATCAATAAGACAAGCACCAATAATGGGTACGCTAATAATATATCCAAGTAAAAATACCAAAACGGGTATGTCAATTCTTTCCAAATCAAGATGACGAACAGAAGTCGATATTTATCAATTACACATGACATCAAACCAACACAATCGAACAATCAAAGCACACATAACGGGGCGGCTAGTCCCAACACACATCAGGGCCAGACCCAAGGCAATATCCATCCCAACTTCATACCCAAAGGTTCACATGCTATCTCCGACATTATACTATAAATATGTGACTCACTATACGAAGTCTCACCAAAGGTAAACTATAACCTACCTGGACTGCTGAACCGCAACACCAACAAGTCACTCTTTTGCCTTGCCCTTCCTCTGAAGCTCAGAACCAAAGTAGTCTAAGCATAATCAAATTCTATATTAGAAATCATGAAGAATGATAATAATATTGCTATGATATCAATTAGGTCAACTAATATTGCTATGATATCAATTAGGTCAACTAATATTGCTATGATATCAATTAGGTCAATTTTAACCCTAGAATTTGGGAAAACGGGTCCACAAGGGCAAAACGGAAAATTCAGGGGCAAAATATCAAATTAAGTACTAGGTGATCATAACCCAACCACTGATTGTTGATTTAACTCAAGGATTGGCCTAAATCTGATTCCAAGCAAAACCCACCAAATTGGGTATAAACCCTAAGTCTCCAAATCCGAAAATCAATGTTAAAAGGGGAAGATATATGCTTAAGAAGCTTAGATTAGTCAATATCTAACTTGAACATCACCAATTTATCATTAATAATCTAGGGAAATGTTCTTCTAAAACCCTCTCTCAAATTCCATCTCTAAGGGATTGTCAAGGGAAGGGGAAAATCTAAGATGATTGTGATTAAGGAAGAGTAAAGGATTAGGAAAGTTTTACCTCCAAGAATTTATTCAAATTATCTCCAAGAACAGTTTCCCCAAGCTCAAATATCGAGATGAGAGATAATGAGGGTCCAGGACTTATTTAGGATACATTTAATGACATATCACTGCCCGTCACCGCTGTAGCGGTACCTGGACCGTCCCACCAATTTGGCCATGCTCACAATAAAAATCACTAATAAACATGTTTTGATGGAAGATGCCATTTTTTTTTTCTAAAAATAAAATAAAACATAGAAAACAACTATACAAATATTCACAGGTTCGATTCAAAACAAGTTAGCTCATTTCCTAAATTAGCCAACATACGCCAATTGTTCCCCGGCAACCGCGCCAAAATTTGAAATGCTCAAATTACACCTTTTAATGGCATAACGCGGACGTTGTCGAATATAGTAACCCAACAAGGTTGGGGTCGAATCACACAGAGAACAATATGTAGGCGCTTAAGCAGATTAAGAATTATCACCAACAACAGCTAGGCCGAACGCATCAATGGTGGTTTTTAGATATGGTTTAGATAAAATACGAAAATATAAAATCTAATCTAGAAAGCAAGTAAATTGATCAATGGCCACAAGAATGGAATAAAGGAAACTACTTCTCAAGTAATAACTTCTCAAGTAACGACTTCTCAAGTAACGATCCAATATATTTCACGAATTACAGATAATGGTAATATTATGTTAATTAGCCTCAGCTAATGACTCTAAATTAACTTCTCCCAAATTTAACTAGACTACCTAATTGAATATCCCTAAACTAATTAGGAGCATTAAGAACACCCGACTATGGCTACAAGTGGTATCGCCTATCCCTAGGTCAATTTCCATTAGATGGGGGGTTAACGCCCCAAATTCCTGTTAATTATTCTATCCCAACCCTGTTCTTCCTCTTCCGAGTTTCAAACAAAGTAAATGGGCGAGTCCCCTTGAGAAACGTTGAAGAATAAGAATAATTAAAATAACAATAACTTACTTCATTAAGACTAATTTCGATCAATAAATAAGCAAAACAAGAGTGTCAATCTCAATTATCACCACGAAGAAATCTTCATAAACAAGATTCAAATAAAAGAAAGAAAACATATTTAGGAACCCTAGCCTCCAAACTTGTGTTTTTTGCCAAAGATGTCTAAGAATTGTGGCTTATGAAATATTTATAGGTGTAGGAAAAAACCCAAATAAAATAACCCAGTCCAAAACTAAATAGGAAGAAGTAAATATCCAAAACCTGCACTGTGCGTTGCACCAATTACGTATCAAATTTGACGCATCGACCAGTGCCTTTTGTTTTGCTTCTCAGTTTGCTTCCAATTGATCCTCTGGTCAGTGGTCACATTAACAACAATAATCATTGACAATAATGACCAAAACATTAAGCCACTATTCCTTGTCTCCCTTCTTTTGTTCTTTTCTTTTTCTTTCCACTTTAATTCAATTTTACTCCAAATCTCTTCATCTTCACACCGCTTTATTCCTACATAGTATATTAGCCCAAATAACTATAATTAATACTCAAAAGATGATTAAAAGTACTAGAATGTGAGGAAACAATGATTAAATATATGCATTTTTGGCCGAACATCAGTGGCATACCCGGCAAATTCGACGAAAATACCTTCGCGAACTCGCTCACAATAGGGATAGAATCAAGGGTGGAGATGCAACAGTCGTATCGCGAACACGCTAAACACCCCTTACTTACTAAATTCTTCGCCCGAAGGAAGGAATACTCTTCTTCGGAGCGGGACTAGGAGTACCTCTCCAGTCAAGCCTAGGAATGCCCAACATGGCTAAAGTGATTGTCTTGGCGTGACAGTCCAAGATCGCATAATAAGGAGAAAGCCAGGACATACCTAATATAATATCAAAGTCCACCATATCAAAAATTATCAAATCTACCCAAGTGTCGTACCCTATAAAAGTAACTAAACAAGACCGGTAGACTCGATCAACAACCACAGAATCTCCGACCGGGGTAGACACATGAACATGTATATCTATGCTATCACATGGCAAATCCTAACCAACGACATGAAATGCAGATACATACGAATAAGTGGATCCAGGATCAAATAATACATATGCTACTCTATGACGGACAGAAATGGTACCTGAGATCACAGCATCTGAGGCCTTTGCCTCGGGCCTGCCATGGAATGAGTAACAATAGGCTCCACCACGCCGAGTCAAGGATCCCCCTCTCGCACTCCAAGTACCACCCCTAGCTGGGTGGGACCCACCTCTAGAACCATGGGAAGTACCGCAGCCTGACCGAGCACCGCCTCTATGAGAAGTCCTTCCTCAATCATCGGATGATATATGAATCCTCGGCGGCTGATAATCTCGCCTAGGTCAGGGACATCTCCTGGCAACATGCCTAACCTCTCTACAAAAGAAACAGTTAAGAGGAGTCGAGTGCTAGAACACGGAAGCTGAAGACCTGGATGAAGCAGCCCTATCCATTGGTCTGGAGAACAAACTCTCAGGAGCTCTCTGCCTAGGCGGCTCACTAGAGGAAGCCAGTAGTGTTGAATGCACGGGACGACCGGGATAGGGCTGAGGTGGCCTGGAAAACTGACCGGTGCCCCTCACACTAGAACCCCCAAAACTGCCAGTCTGACGTGGCCTCTTGTCAACACCACTAAAAGCTCGGGCCTTGACTCCCTCAACCATAGAAGCATGCTTAATAATGGACTGGAAAGAAGCCCCTATAGGCTCCATCTGAAGACAAGAAATATGTAGAGAGCCCACTAGTCCTCCCACAAAGCGTCTGATCCTATCGACCTCGGTTGGAATCAACGGAGTAGAATATCGGGCTAAATAGAGAAAATGGGTCACATAGGACTCCAAGGACATGCCCCTCTGCTCAAGGTGTAAAAACTGCTCCCTACAAGCCTCTCTCAAAGACCGGGGCACATACTTCTCAAGGAAGGCCCGCTAGAACTGAGTCCAAGTCAAAGGAGGAAAACCCTCATGTCTGCACGCCACGAAATACCTCCACCGCGTCTTCGTGTCGCCGCGAATCTGGTAGGACACATAATCAATGCCGTGGGTCTCCACTATCCCCATATGGTGCAGCAACTCATGCATATAAAGAATAAACTCATAGGCATCCTCAGACGAAGTACCAGAGAACCTTGGTGGCTCCAACTTCCAGAACCTCCTCACCAAGTCTTGATCAGCAGCAGTCATAACGGCACCTTCCATGGGCCTAATATCCCCACCAAGGGCGGGTATAGCATCAATGCGGGGAGCCATAGCTACGGTGGGATGTGCTACCAGCGTAGGTCTCTGCTCAGGGGTCTGCGCCCCAACCCTAGTCTGTGAACCTCCGCCTGGTGTAGTAACGCCGGCGGCCACCTACTAGGCATCGAGATGAAGTAATACTCTGGCCATAGTATCATGTATGGACTGATCAGAAGTAACCTTAGGCTGTGTCCGTGCTGGATCCACGCCATCCTCCTCGGCCTGGTCTCTACCCGGCTAATACTTGGGCTCAGGAGATGGAGACCTCTCTCGTTGGTGGCCCACCGTTGGAGCTCTACCCCTGGCTAGGGCAGCCCCACGACCTCTAGCTCTGCCGCGCCCTATGGCTGTCGCTCACCCTCAGGTGCCAGCCATAGCTGCGAGCTCTGGCACTTGACCTCGGGCAATAGTAGCTCGAGTCCTCACCATCTGTGAGAGAAGAGATAAGATTTAGATACCAATTTGATCTTTCCAGATACCAATTCAAATAAAGTAGCATCACAGAAAGAAAGAAACGAGATTCCCTAAATGTCCCATAGCCTCCCATAGATAAGTACGGAGCTCATCATACCGATCCACGAGACTCTACTAGACACGCTCTTGTATTAAAGACCGGGTAACCAAGGGCTCTGATACCAACTTGTCAGGACCCAATTAGACTAGGCCGTGCGGGCACTTACCTTCCCACCTCGGTAAGCGAACCCTCATCCCACCGACGAACCAATACATGATATTGAAGAAAATTAAGTAGAGAAAATAACAGGTACGTAAGTCTCACGATATATATAGATAAATAGTAGTAAAAAGTTGCGAAAGACAATAAATAGCCCAGGGTCTAGTCTGAATAATATAAGAGCATCTAGGGAGAATAATACAATTTGGAAGTACTAATACATAATTTCTATGTCTCTGGAATAAAAGTAAGACATATAATAGGAAAGTCTTCAAGGTCAGCGGACGCCATGCTCATCCTGGAAACTCGAGTGGAAGCAGAAGAGTCGATCAGCCACGGGTCAGAGAAGTAGATCCGACCTGGTACTCTGCATTCATAAAAGAATGCAGTAAGTGCAAGTCAGTACAAACAACATTACTTGTAGGCATTATCGGCCGACTAAGCATAGTTAACACAATTTAGAATATAAGCAGATAAGCAAATAAACCAACCAAGCATGAGACAATATAATCGGAATCGAGTATCCGTCATCACCTATGTAAGCCTCTAAACCCAAGTATGCCACATCTGAGTACATCCGATCCCATCCAATCCAATCACCACAATAGAATCATCATAATTCAATCATCACAAAAAAATCATCACAACATCTCAATCAAGTCATAATGCAATGTAGTACAATAATGGTATGAATGTGATGCCATGCTATGCAAATGAGGTACACACATGTACTTCGGACGGAAATATCGACGTCTCGGTAGCACAACCCAGCATGACTCACGAAGTCTAAGTGACACCTGTCCCGAATCTTTGCCCAACAGACAGACGGGGCCCTGGTTAATTGCTCACAGGGGGAGTCTCACCGGCACCACCCTGGGGGACCCACGGAGTCCATGCATTAATAAAGATTCCGGGATAATATCGGAATCGGCCATGCAACAATGATGCCCGAAAAAACTCATCGGACATCGGCCATCTCACAGTCACTCAAGTAAAAGAGTATGTCAAATATCAGTTTCACACAATCAACGATTCCGGAATTGAACCTCGGACATCGGCCTTCTCACAATCACTCAAGTAAAAGAGTTCATCAAAATATCAATTTTATATAATCAACAATTCCGGAATGGATCTTCAGACATCAGCCTTTTCACAATAACTCAAGTAAAAGAGTTTATCAAATATCAGTTTTGCTCAATCAATGATACCGGATCATCACCGGGTATCGGCCATGTATGATGAATATGAGAGAATGCGTGCAATGCATATATCAATCATCAACAATCAAGTTCAATATCACAAGTACCCAACGGGATACGCCAATAATGTATCACATCACAATACCAACAGTGGGTATGCCAACATATATCAATAAGACAAGCACTAACAGTGGGTACGCCAACAATATATCCAAGTACAAATACCACAACGGAGAGGTCAATTCTATCCAAATCAAGAAGACACATAGAAGTTGATATTTACCGATTACACATGACATCAAACCAACACAATCGAACAATCAAAGCACACATAACGAGTTGACTAGTCCCAACACACATCAGGGCCCAACCTAAGGCAATATCCATCCCAACTTCATACTCGAAGGTTCACATGCTGTCTCCGACATTATACTCTAAATACGTGACTCACTATACAAAGTCTCACCAAAGGTAAACCATAACCTACATAGACTGCCGAACCGCAACACCAACAAGTCACTCTTTTGCTTTGCCATTCCTCTGAAGCTCAGAACCAAAATAGTCTAAGAATAATCAAATTCTATATTAGAAATCATGAAGAATGATACTAATATTGCTATGATATCAATTAGGTCAACTTTAAACCTAGAATTTGGGGAAGCGGGCCTATAAGGGCAAAACGGGAAATTCGGGGGAAAACTACCAAATTAAGTACTATGTGATCATAACCCAACTACTAATTATTGATTTAACTCAAGGATTGGCCTAAATCTGATTCCAAGTAAAAAACCCCAAATTGGGTATAAACCTTAAGTCTCCAAATTCAAAATTCAACGTTAAAAGGGGAAGATATATGCTTAAGAGGCTTAGATTAGTCAATATCTAACATGAACATCACCAATTTATCATTAATAATCTAGGAAAATGTTCTTCCAAAACCCTCTCTCAAATTCCATCTCTAAGGAATTGTTAAGAGAAGGAGAAAATCTAAGATGATTGTGACTAAGGAAGAGTAAAGGATTAGTCAAGTTTTACCTCCAAGAATTTCTTCAATTTATCTCCAAGAACAGTATTTCCAAGCTCAAATATCGAGATGAGAAATAATGAGGGTCTAGGACTTATTTAAGACACGTTTAATGACCAAATCACTGCCCGTCACCGCTGTAGCGGCACTTGGACCGCCCCAGTGGCGCTGCCCCAATGACCACCTTGCTGCATTAGCGGTAATGACTTAAAGTCATTGACCACTCCAATGGCAGGGCTACCGCTCCAACGGTGCCGCTGCCGCAGTGCTTGTGCTGCCAAAGCGGGCACCGGACACTAGAAACTTAACCCAAGATTTCCTTTCGATCAGATTTTTTTGACTAATTCCCGAGGCCATATGTTCATATACCAGACACATAGTCCTACATAAAAATGCTCTACGAACGTGCTTGTGGCCTCAGAATTCCAACGGAGGTCTTGTTGACCGAGTTAACCCGCAGTGCATTAATGCCAAATTTCCCTCCCAAGTGCATTAGGAACCAAACCAAACACACACGCAAGTTCTAAACGACCATCCAGACCTCTCGAAATTAACAAAATTTCAAAAAAGGTTCGTTTGCCCAAAAGTCAACTTTGGGTCAATCATTTTTCACTTTAAACCTATATTTTCACAAAAGTCGCCCGAATCCATCCTAGACACCTCGGGAAGCATGTCAACTATCCCCTCTGGTCAAAGTGAGCTAATCAATGCTCGGGAACGGGCAAAAACGCCGAGGAGACTATAACGACCAAACGGGTCGTTATACTTTGCTAGCTTAGTCTTGCTTGATGATTAAGTGGATATTATGTGAATTTGCTACCATTTGAAAAATAAAAAATAAATTAGAAGTTCGATTTAGACAATGTTAAGTGATTTTAGGTTAGTTAAATTGATAAAAATAAGAAAACATTCCATCCTTTATTTCATTTTAAGTTATGATTATATATCGTTTATGATGCTTGTGTAGTTGAAATGGATTAGGTGGTAGCCTAACTTTGTTTACATGATTAAGTGAGTATCCTATGGATTTATTACTATTTGAAAAAATGAAATAAATTAGAAGTTTGATTTAGACAATGTTAAGTGATTTTAGGTTAGTTAATCGATAAAAATACGAAAAAGAGATTCCATCCCTTATTTCATTTTAAGTTATGATTATATGTTATTTATGATTCTTGTGTAGTTGAGAAGGACTATGTGCTAGCCTAACTTTGTTTACATGATTAGTGAGTATCCTATGGATTTATTAATATTTTTGACAATGTTAAGTGATTTTAGGTTAATTAAAATTGATAAAAATAAGAAAAATAATAGCTTAAGTTAGAATTTTGATATGGTGTTGATAGGTTTAGTGTGATTTATTCATTCTTGTTAGCTTTTGATATATATATATATATATATATATATATAAAACCTTAGTTCTTGTGAGTTTGTTACTAATTCATAGCAACTATTGGGCCTTTTATATAAATTATCCTTTTATTTATAAGTATGATAATTATGGGCTTGGTTTAAAAATATTGTAATTCATTTTTTTTGGCTTTGTAAATTAAATAATTAACCTAGGCTTATTACTAATATTTTGTACACCTATCTTTTGTGACCTCCCCAATTTGTTGGTGGATGTTTCGAGGCCCACTAACATTTCTAGATTGAGTCAACCCCTATCATGGAAGGACTAAGGCATTGGAGCATAATATTTATTTGTGCATTTTTCTATTGGGCTTGGTCAGCCTAATTCCCTACTACTTATATTATTTACTTGATTATATATATATATATATATATATATATATATATATATATATATATATATATATATATATATATATATATATATATATATATATATATATATATATATGCTTGTATGTAAATTGGAACCCTGAATGAGATTATCACGCCTAAGAGTTGCTAACATTTATTTTCAATTTTTTTTTAAAAAAAACACCGTTTAGGAACATTTAGGATTGCGGATGATTTGAGGATTTATGATACCTTTGATATGATTTTGAACTTATAAGCAAAATTTAGGACTACTATGATTGATTTGAAACTTGAGTTGGAAAAGATGTTTTGTAAACTTGGATTATCATTTTGGGTGAACTGTTTTGATTATTAAAAAGACTAATGAGTTAACTTTGAGACTTTTTGTAAAGATTAAAACCAAGAATTGGATAAAAGTTCTAAAAATATGGCTAACCTATGGAGTATATTAGTATGCCTATAAAAACTATTTTCTATACTTAAAAACATTTTTTCTAAAAAACCTTTTTCTAAACTAGGATGGGCTTACGTAGTGTTCTAATTGGTTTAACGCCTTTGGGTTTTAACCTAGGTGTTCTAGTCCAAAATCCAAAAAACGCCCAATTTTGGGCAAAACTCTACCATTTTTCATTTCTTGAAAAGGAGCGTCTTTGGCATGAATGACTAATTTCTATTTGCGGAAATATGAAACAAAAACTGTTTTTATCACAAGCAATTTATATCTACAAATGCATACTATTAGAACCCATAGGTCAACCGTATTTTACGGATCTTTAATACTGGGGTGCCTAACACCTTCCCCGGGGGATCACCAGAACCCTTACCCATACTTTGGTTAGATTATGATTCTTTTAAAATCTAACCATTTTGAATGAACCCTTTTCGAATTGGTTTTCCTAATTTCCTGAAAATTAGGTGGCGACTCTAAAATAAAGTCCATTTAGAGCACCATCCACGTAAAAGTATATTTTTTCCTTTTTCCCAGTACGATTGACAACCGTACTTCCCCGGAACACTTTTCTTTTTAAATGAGGCAAGTGCAAATACGAATTGAAAACAATAGAACCACTACAGTGACCCTCGTGGTCAGGTATGCCGTATTGTTTTAATACAACCCTTTTGGCCAAACATTTGCCTTTGCGGCAATTTCAGTCATTTTGCAACCTTTGAGGGTTTAATATTTTTCCCTCGTGGCATTTTCATCCTTCCATAGCCCTTATGGCTAGATATTCGCCTTTTTTGGCATTTTTTGTCTTTTATAGCCCTTATGCCTAAATATTCGCCCTTGGTGGCATTCAAAACCTTATAGCCCTTGTGGCTAGATGTTTTGCCTTTGGTGACATTCAAAATCTTTCATATCCTTGGTGGCTGGGTATGTATTTTGAAAGCCTGATCTCAGCAGTGGTCTTGATCTTTTTTGGCGAATCGTTCCCTGCACATAAGCAAAGTTAGAAAAAATATCGTCTTCCGATGTCCTGGGGACCTGCATCAGAAAGAGATTAGTTTACTGTTTAAAGTTGATTCGTATTACCGGCGCTATCGCATCTTCGGCTTTCTGGACTCGAAACCCTTCAGCTCCGGTTTTCGTAAGATAAATCTATTTTCATTATGCAGAAAATCATTTTTGTAATGTTACCATAAAGATATCTAATTTGTAGAAAAATAAATGCATTATTTTGAAAGAGGTGAGATTAATTGTCATGGCATATGCTTTGAATGAGGGAGATCCCTTCTTCTGTGAGTGGGGTTCTTCGCTTCCTCAATGGAATTTTTGAGAGCTTTTCTAAAAAATTCTGCCCCAATTTAAATCTCGATCGAAGAATTCTCATGCCGAATCTTCTAGGAAATTTTGAAGTATCGTTTAAATGTCTGCCCCAGTTTAGTATTGAGTAAATGGGGAATTGTGAGAGCTTCTCAAAACTTCTGACCCAGTTCGAAACTCTGGGTTAGTTGACTCTTTGTAGCGGATTGACGGCGCGAATTTTTGATATCTTCTCAAACATTCTGCCCCACTCAGGCATGGAACAATCTTTTCTCCTTTGCGAAGTCCTATCTTTGAGGCTTCCTAGGGGTTCCTTTGGTTTTTCTTTTGGTGCGACCGAGCTCAAAGAGCACCTACGTATCCTGTCGTAGCAAGAATTCATGTCAAACGTAGTTTAGAAATAAAAATAAGGGACTTTTTTATTTTTACTAATAATGCGACCGAGTCCCATATGGATTGCCTACGTGTCCCACTGTGGGGAAATCAGGTCATTGTGTAGTTCATATTACAAAATATGTTTTGATCTTTCTTATCTATTACAAAACGATCACAAGCAAAGGGAATAACTTAATACAAGCGAATGTAAAACGATTACAAGCAAAAAGTGCTATTACAAATAGAAAAACTTTGTCTTCATGCATAGTAGCGCTTGATTGCATCTGAATTGATTGGCTTCATCCACTCTTGTCCGTCCATTTCTCCCAATACTACCGCTTTTCCGGAGGGTAGTTTGCGGACTACCTAAGGACCTTGCTAGTTGGGCGCAAACTTCCCTTTGTATTCATCTTGATGTGGGAAAATTCTTTTGAGCACCATTTACCCAATTTGAAAAAGTCTAGTTCTGACTCGCTTGTTGAAGGCCCTTGCCATTCCTTGTCGGTACATTTGACCGTAACATACAACAACCATCATTTTCTCATCAATTAGAGCTAATTTCTCATATCGAGCTCGGACCCGTTCAGGGTTGTCTAATTCTGCTTCTTGAATGATTCTGAAGGAAGGTATCTCAACTTCAGCAGGTATGACTGCTTCAATATCGTAGACTAACAGATATAGAGTCGCCCCCGTTGAAGTTCTGGCCGTAGTACGGCATCCCAATAAAGCATAAGGCAACTGATCGTGCCAATCTTTATAATTATCAGTCATTTTTCTCAGTTATCCTCTTGATATTTTTGTTGGCTGCTTGTATAGCTCCGTTCATTTGTGGCCGGTAGGCTGTTGAGTTTCGGTGAGTGATTTTGAATTGCTCACAGATATCCTTCATCAGATGGCTATTCATATTTTCTCCATTGTTTGTTATGATGGACTCGGGTATACCGAATCGGCATACGATGTGGTTTCGCACGAAGTCAGCTACCACTTTCTTTGTTACTGATTTGTGAGATGTTGCTTCTACCCATTTGGTGAAGTAGTCAATAGCAACTAAAATGAACTGGTGGCCATTTGAAGCTGCGGGTTAATTGGGTCCAATAACATCCATGCCCCAAGAAACGAAAGGCCATGGTGAACTCATAGCATTAAGCTCACTTGGAGGGACCTTGATTAGATTGCCATAGATTTGGCATTGATGGCACTTTTGCACATATTTGTAGCAATCACTTTCCATGGTCATCCAATTGTATCCATCTCGTAGAATCTTCTTTGCCAGTACAAATCCATTCACATGGGGTCCAAACGTTCTGACATGTACTTCTTCTAGCAGTTTAGTGGCTTCACCGATATCCACGCATCGAAGTAGACCCAAATTCGGCATCCGTTTATACAACACTTCTTTGTTTAGGAAGAAACCATTTTCCATTCTTCAGATGGTCTTCTTTTGTCCATTTGTAATGCTTTCGTGATATTCCCGTCTTTCCAAATATATTTTGATGTCATTGTACCATGGTTTTCCATCTGGTTCAGCCTCCACCTGGCAGCAATGGGCATGCTCTTCTTTCAGACTTATCCTTAGCGGGTCGATGTGACTGCTTTCAAGATGTTGGATCATTGATGCTATCGTGGCTAGTGTATCAGCAAATTCATTCTGAGCCCTCGGCGTATGCCGAAACACAATCTTTCTAAATTTCTTGCACAATCTTTGTGCCAAGTTCACATATGGTAAGATCTTTTTATTCTTAGTGGCCCATTCGCCTTGTACTTGATGAATCAGCAGGTTAGAATCTCCAATGACCAGTAATTCATTGATGTCCATATCCAGTGCCATTCTGAGACCTAAGATGCAGGCCTCGTATTCAGCCACATTGTTGGTACAGCGGAATTTGAGCTTGGCGGCCATGGGGTAGTGTTGCCCATTTTATGATATCAAGACCGGTCCTCGGAACCTTTGTAATTCACTGCTCCGTCAAAGAACAGTTTCCAGCCAGTATAGGATTCTATTGCTTCTTTTTCTTCTAGGGCCAACACCCTTTCATCTGGGAAATGGGTGCGGAGTGGTTCGAGCTCTTCATCCACTGGGCTTGCAGCTAGTAGGTCAGCCAAAGCTTGTCCTTTGACGTCTTTCTATCCTATGTACACGATGTAAAATTTACTTAACATCATCTACCATTTGGCCAACTTCCCAATAGGCATGGGTTGGTAGAATATGTACCTCAACGGATCCATCTTGGATATGAGGTGAGGGGTGTATGAAGACAAATAATGCTTCAACTTCTGAGCCACCCAAGTTAGAGCACAACAGGTTTTCTCCACTAGCGTATACCTTGCCTACAGGCTGTGAACTTCTTGCACAGATAGTAAATGGCACGCTCCTTTTTCCTTTCTTCATCGTGTTGCCCTGACACGCAACCAAAGGCCTTTTCAGTAATTGACAAGTATAGCAGCAGTAAACTCCTAGGCCTTGGTGGTACCAAGACTGATGGGTGGACGAGTATCTCTTGATAGTGTAGAATTCCTCTTGGCACTCTTCTTTCCATTTTGTAGGAGCGTCCTTTTTCAAAAGCTTGAGGATGGGCTCTACAATGATGAGATTGAGCTATGAATCGCCCAATGTAATTCAGCCTTCCCAGGAACCTCATAACTTTTTCTTAGTTCGGGGAGGAGGTAATTATTGGATTGCTTTGATCTCTGTTGGGTCTAGCTCTATGCCCCTTTGGCTGACTATGAACCCCAGTAATATTCCAGCCGGTACTCCGAACGTATATTTGGCCGGGTTCAATTTCAAGCTAAACTTTTGGAGCCTCTTGAAGAATTTCCTCAAATGTGTGGTATGCTACGAACTTTCCCTTGACTTGATAATGACATCATCCACATAGACTTCAATTTCTTTATAGATCATGTCATGGAAAATGGTTGTCATGGCTCTCATGTATGTTGCGCCGACATTCTTAAGGCTGAAGGGCATTACCCTGTAATGGTACACTTCCCATGGGATGATGAAGGTTGTTTTCTCGACATCCTATCTATCCATTTGGATTTGATGGTAGTCGAAAAAACAATCCATAAACGATTGTATCTCATGCTTGGCACAATTATCTATGAGTATATCGATGTTCGGGAGTGAAAACTTATCCTTTGGGCTAGCCTTGTTAAGATCTCGGCAATCCACGCAGATTCTTATATTGCTATTTTATTGGGGTACCGAAACTATATTGGCTAGCCATGTGAGGTATGATGTCACTTCCACCACTCTTGACTTAATCTGTTTGTCTACTTCGTCTTTGATTCGGATACTAAGATCTGGTTTGAATTATTGGGTTTTCTGCTTTACCGGAGCAAAAACGTCACTGATGGGTAGCCTGTGGGATACTATGCTGGTGCTTAGTCCTGGCATGTTAGCGTACGACCATGCGAAGATATCCACGTACTCCCTTAGCAAGCTTGTCAATTCTTCTTTTAAAGAAGTATTTAGGTGTGCAATTATCCTTGTTTCTTTGACATCTTCTTCATCACCCAGATTTATAGCTTCAATTTCGTCTAGATTGGCTTCTGCTCATTTCTGCTCATTCCCTAGTTGTTCTATTTCCTCTGTGAGACCCTCGGGTAGCATTGTGGTCTCATCGTATTCCTCATACTCTTCTTCCTCTATGCTGCCCGACTCATTCGTTTCATAACATGTCATGACATTTAAGGTCACTTTATTGTTTTTATTACTGAAAAGAAATTCAAGGCAAGATATGTTAGTGTAAAACATGTATGCAACAAATAAACAGAAACAGTTTGATAAATCGAGGCTTTCATTAATTTAAAAAATATTCAGAAGTACAAACTGTGGTCCTGGCTTGGATCAATCCATTCCATTTTTGAAAACATTATGAGATATGTAAGTGACAAAAGGATGAATAATAGGGCTTCGATCGATTCTCTCCATTTTCAAAATAAATTCATCTTTCTCTACCGAAGAGCCAGAAGCGGGGTAGAGGTCCAGTTAAACAGCTGCTCGTCCGGTTCTGCCTCTTTGATGGTGGGTGCTTCAGCACATTCTTCCAGAATCACGGAGCAATCTTCCTCTTAGAATAGCATCCTTATCCCCTCTTTAATGTCAACATCTCCAGGCATAGGCATTCTGTAGGGAAACGACTGGTACATATTTGGAATGGGTTTGGAAAAGTCTGCAACCTTTGGGTTTTTCTTGGTGGGTGTCTCTTCTTCTGCTGGGGTGTAACCAAGCCCAAAGCAAAAAATATCTTGAAGAATGCGAATGGGCTCGGTGATGCCCTGCAGGTTTCTCCCCAGAATTTTTCCAGGTTCAAACCCGTTTAGGATTATGGTGACATCAATCATTTTGTAAGCTGTTGGCATATGAACTTCAGGGGAATATATCTTGTGGGCCTCTCCCACTAACTCCATGACATGGAAATTCATTCCTTTGGGTGCGGCTTCAATAACAGGTACATGCATGCTGGCTTCTTCGTGGATCACCACTTCTTTCTCTTCCCAGACAAACTTTACAGATTGATGAAGCGAAGATGGTACTGCTCCTGCCATGTGGATCCATCGTCTTCCCAGAAGCAAATTGTAATTGACGGGTATTTCCATGACTTAGAATTCAGTGGTGAATTTAGCTGGTCCTATTTAAATGTCCAAGTCAACTACCCCAGTCGCGTCACAATGTCCTCAGTCAAATGGTATTATGTTAGCGTAGCTTTGATGAGCCTTTCCAAGGTCATACCCTAGCTGAGTTAGGATAGACTCGGGACAGATGTTAAGTCCCGCTCCGTTGTTAATTAATATTCGAGTTACCACTTTGTTGCTGCACATGATAATGATGTGCAACGCTTTATTGTGATTTGTGCCTTCTTTGGGCAACTCTTTGTCTGTGAAGGCAATTTGATATTCCTTCATAACATAAGCGACCATTTCGGCCAGATTTGCACTGTTTGTTCCAGTTGGGACATGAGCTTCCTCTAACACCTTCATTAGAGCAAGGTGATGTTGAGGTGAACTTTGTAGCAATGCCAGTACCGAGATTTGGGCTGGCGTTTTCTTTAAATGCTCAATAATGGAGTATTCCTTTGGTTGCATTCGGTGCCAAAAATCTTCAGCTTCTCCTTCGATGATAGTCCTTTTCTGATTTCCCTCCCTTCAGAGTGCCCCTTGGGCCAGGTCTTCTGGAGGTTAGCATCTTTCTGATCTTGTAATGCCATGTGCGGCAACAACTTGGACTATAAACTCTTTGCGGGGTGCCGGAGTCACTTGAGCAATGTGTGCTATCACTAGTGCAGCGATTAATACTTTAAATTGCGGGCGTTCTTGCAAAGACAATGACGCTACTGTGCGTTCAAGTTCTTTCACAGAATTATGGATTGTGGGCCTTCCTGCGACCCAATCTTTCTCTCTCAATCACGTGAATCACATTGTTTCTATGGTTTGGCAAAGTGTTGGTGTTCACATTTGGAGGGGCCGTTTGGAGTATGATTTCCTTTCTGTCAATCAAGTCTTGTATTTTGTACTTGAAATTGATGCAATCTTCAGTACTACGCCCTATACCATTAGAATAGGCACATGTCTGGTCAGCTCGGTGAAACTGGTTCTTTGGGTTGACGACCTTTGGGGGAAGCACTTGGATCATCCCAGCTGCACTTAATCTTTTGAATAAATTAGTCTAAGATTCCATCAGCGGAGTGAATACCCAAGGAGGTTTCTTTTTTAAAGTCGGACGTGGTGCATTATAAGCATTTGGTGGTGGTTGATTCTGGTAGGTATTGGGTTGGTTATTTTGTGGGGTACGGTAAATGGGTGGGGGGATTTGATAATTTGGCTGTGGAGCTTGGTAATTTGAGGAAGGTGATTGGAAGGCATTTGGTAGAGCTTGGTAATTTGGGGTGGTGATTGGAAGATTGGTTGCGCGTAATATATGGGCACCATGTTATAATGGATAGGTATGTAGGTATTTGGGGGAAATGAAGCGTACGCTTCCATTGAAAAATCTTCCCTTCTTTTGGGTTTGGGATTAGGAGTGTGGGATATGCTAGCCATGTCTTCCTTCTTCTTGTACACGAGCCTGGTTGAGCTTGAACTAGCGGATTTTCCAGTCATGCTTATGATTCGGCCAGTCTTGAGACCATCTTCTATGGCCTCGCCCATTTTTGATCAGTTCAGAGAAAGGTCTTCCTGCCATTGAAAGCATTCTATCATAGAAATCTGTTTCTTGTGAACAGATAAAAACCGACATAAGTTCTTCTTTGCCCATAGGGGGTTGTACCCGGGCAGCCTCTATTCTCCACCTGCTCGCATACTCACGGAAGTTTTTGGTGGACTTTTATTTTACTTTCTCCATGTAGTATCTATCTGGTACCGTCTCCATATTAAAGAGAAATCTTTCCATAAAAGTCGTAGCCATGTCTTCCCATGTGACCCAACGTCGTATGTCTTGTGTCGTGAACCATTCTGAGGCTTCTCCAGTCAAACTTCTGCTGAACGACCTCATGATGAGTGCTTGGTTGTCTCGGACACCGACCAATTGGTGACAGTAGGCCCGCAGATGCGCTTTAGGATTGCTCATCCCATTGAACAACTCGAAACGGGGTACTTTGAAGCCCTCGTGTAAATTCAAGTTGGGATGCATATACAAATCGTCATAACTCAGGCCTGTGCTAGTGAGGGTAGTCCTCATGGATCGTTCCATTGCGGTCATCTTCCGCTCAAGCCTTTCTTCCTGTTTTTCTTGTTCACCTTTCCATGCCTTTTCCATCTCCCCGTAATGGTCAATTTCCTGATCGGGTGAAAAAGTGCCTGGTGTGACAGGTGTGTGGAAATAAACAGCAGGGCGAGCTTGGGTAATAGGGGTGCTTTTATCGGTTAGTAGTGGGATGATGTTTGGTTGTATAATGATGCCAGAATGGGTATTTTGTGGTGTTGGATAAGAAGGGTTGGAGTGAGCGGTCCCAGGAATTTAGTTAGTGTTAAGTGGTGATGGGGTGTGGTTCGAGGCACCAATGTGTTCGTTGATTGGGGTAAATGGCATGGTGGTCATAACGTTGATTGGGGTAAATGGCATGGTGGTCATAACGGACCTAGTGGGGAAGTGATCGGGTAGTGGTGAATTTAGAGATGGAAAAAACGGCGGAGGCCTTCTTTCTTTAGCAGGGGCCTCTCGGGTAGCATTTGACGCTTTGTTTCGCACCATTTCCTCTTGAAGATGGGTGATTTTTTCAAGTATCATTTTCATGACTTCCTCAGTAGGTGATGACTCAGGCCGTTCGCGCAGAGGTGATTCTCTGAAAGCAATGTCAGCAGGGGTAGTTTCGTTCTCTGAAGTACTAGTCATTTTTTCTTTGCCTCTATCTTGTAGGGATAAGGATGCTATTGCAGCTTTGGATCTTGTGAAGTATGCCAGTGTGAACACGAATCAACTTCTCTTTCTATAAGAAAAGAATAACTCAAAAGGCAAATGGAGTTAGTTCGTCAATGAAAAGAAAATCAAGATGTCACACATAAATGGCAGTTAAAGACACTTAGCACATAAATAACCATATGTTGATTTAAATGCCCAATTGATCTCTTGTACTGGGTTTTGGGTACTTGGGTTTTCATTTGAGTAAGGGGAATATAATATTTGTAATATATAGGGACCGAGTTTTACGTAGACTGCCTACGTATCCCTCCACGGGAAGTCAGGCCCTTCCGTAGTTCGGTTTACATAAGATAAAATTTAAAACTTACTCGTGACCATGCCTGATAGGGCTTCCTGCATATCCCTCCTTAGGACATTAGGTTGGCGCAGTTCCGTTTACACAAAATAGAGGGGGAAAACCCGTATTAAATACAAAAAATGGGATCCCCTAAAACTACCCAAAATGCGACCTTTCTCTTGAGGTCAATATAGGTTGTTTGCCCGTTTAACCCATTCTGGCCCTAAAGGCTCCACATTCTAATACTGAGACGGGAGCACCAACCAAATGGCTCCCTTAGGGACCAAATTATCCAACTCAAACTTGAATGCATCGCACTCCTTTATGTCGTCTCCTAAGGCTCCCGAATGGTATAGGCATATTTTGCGGCGCCCAACTCCTTCAGTTTGAGCCTTTTTGGTTCTGATGGGGCTAATCTTCCCGATGCTGACCAACTTCTGGAAGATGTTGGCATAAGAGTCTCTGAATACTGTGAAGTCGTAACGTCAAATACGAGTGTTCAGATTAATCCCTTCAGTTGGGATAATATTGTCATGGACCAAAAATGAATGTGGTCCCCATATTTTGGTGATGCTTTTCTCATCTATCAGCCTGATGAGTCTCTTCTTGAAGGGTAAGCATTCATTAATGGTGTGCCCCGCCTGATCCTGGCGGTAAGGGCATCTCTTGTGTGCGAAGATTGGAGGAAACAGTGGCAACCTATCGAAGCAAACACTGACTATTCCTTTGCTTCGAAACTTGGTCATCACTTCCTCACTTGTAACATGCTTCGGCGAGACGCGGTATGGACAATCCAAAGCCTTGATCACAATAGCCCACCATTCGGGCAAAGCTGGTCGGGCATACTCTATTTGTTCCACGAGCTCCTCTGTAACGACCCAGCTAGGGGCCGTGACGGGTACCCGGGGCTGACCACCGAGCACCTCTCGTTCTACTACTCATCATACTCATTAAGCCTCCTTTTTCGTTCATAAACTCATAATTATAAGAAAATCATTTTCATTAAAGAGCATAAATACTTTTTATATACATAAGCCCTTTGACTATCAAAAGATAATGTACACATATCTACGTGTATATAGTAGTGACCTTGTGAGACCATATAACCCACACATACGTATCTTCGAGCCTCTACTAGAGTACTAGACATATGGACGGGACAAGACCCCGTCGTGCCCAAAATACCTATACATTTATATATATATACACAAAAATATAAACCCGATTAGCACCTCCGGAATAATGGAGTGCTTCTGCAAATCTGCTGGTAGCTCCTAAAGGTCTGCGCCGTCTCCCTGTCTACCTGTGGGCATGAACACAGCGTCCAAAGAAAACGGACGTCAGTACGAATATTGTACTGAGGATGTAAGGCATGAATGAAACAAACATAATAGAGAAATCATAAGTCATGAGGTGAAGGCAAAACCTGCGCGACCTTTAAGGGTGAATACATTTCAAACATATATCGCATATACATAATCGTCGTACATGAACATCACAACGTATACATCATCATGTCATATAATTCATCATCGTAGTGCAGTAGCTTCTCATACACATAAAACATTATCCGTATTCGGCCCCATAGGGCTAGACAATATCCGTATTCGGCCACATGGTGACTCGACAGTATCCGTATTCGGCCACGTAGGGCTCGACAATATCACGTACATATCTTCCATATTCGGCCACGTAGTGGCTCGACCATATCACATGCATCATACAAGGATCAATATATCTCATCATTATCATTGTCGTCACATACATCTTATAAGCTTATCGTAACCTTTCATTAATGCACACATTTAAATTTAAAGACAATCTATGAAAATCACATCATATTCGTAGCATGAATTTCGTATAAATATCGTATGATAGTCTTTATAATCTTTGGGCTTAAGCTCACCATTTCCATTATCATTTCTATAGCCTATCTCTTACCTTTATCTCACATGGAATCCTTTATGAACATAGACTCGTAATTTCTCGAAATATTAGTCACAGGACATACATTGAGGCTTATGAACAATCTATAACAATGTCGGGGTGACGTAAGGTCGAGAGCCCCCGCTTATATTATGAACGTTTATGAGTATCGTGCCTCGCCTTGAAGGAAATAGAGCATAAGGCGAGTGTTAACAAAGATAACATCATTATCCTTATAGGAACATCATGCCACAATTTCTTGAATCGCTATACACTAGCTCATTATCATCACCATCATATTCGTATGTAATTCAATATATTGTAGGACTCATAGGCTTCATTTTGTAGAAGGATTATACAAGACTTGAAGGATTCATGCCTTTTGAAAGAAAAGATAAGCCTTACATACCTTTTCCTTTAGCTATTCTACCGCTTGATCGTTCCTCTTCAATATTCGCGTCTTTACCTTCAAGAGAATTCGCATCAACGTCAGTTAATCGACTATAAGAACGCGTGACTATTTTCTAGGGAAAATTGGGCAGCATTTCCTTTGTTTCTACTACTTTTCCCATGTTTCATTTCAACTACCAAACATTCACAATATCGTATCAACAATCGTCATTCATCTACATTTACCACATTCCACCATTTTTCTCCAATTTCTCCACATTTACGGGTTTTAGCTCATCATCACATTTTCTCATACATCACACCTATTTTATGGTCTACACGTCATTTATAACATATTTATACTCTCAACTCATCAACATTCATAATTCAATCCAACTATCATTCAACTATGGCACTATTCACATTTTATGACCAATTTACTACACTCTTCTATAATCCAGGTGTTTCAACGTATAAATACCTCAATCATCATGAGAAAGTCATAAAACTTACCTTATATGTGGTAGGAATGAGCCTTGAGTAGCAATACTCTTCTATGCCAAAAACCCTACTTCACTTCCTTTGCAATTTCTTGGTGTAGATGAACTTTGATGAGTTTCACACTCTTGATTTCATGGTATTAATGTTGTTGATCTTGATTTTCCTTTGTTTCTCTTGTGGATGAATATTAGAGAGTATTCTAGATGTTTCTTGAAGTGTGGAGTGAAAACGGAATGAATGGAATGAAAAAGGGTCCCTTATACTTAACTTAAAATCTAATTTTTATGAACAGTAGTCGAAGTGCACAGTGGCCGTAAATCCAGTTTACGGGCCGTATTCTGGTTTACGGTTCGTCCTTCACGACCGTATTTAAACATAACAGAACCAGAAAGGTTTGCTGGAGTCATGGTGGTTTACGGTCACAGTTTACGGGCCGTATTTTGATTTACGGTCCGTATTTTGAGTCGTATTTAACCATATAGACATTTGGCAGAAATTTGAAATTTTTGGAATGTTGAAGGACGATGGCAGTTTACAGTCCGTAAACTATTTTACGGGCCGTATTCTATTTTACGACCAACTGGGCCGAAGTGCAAATCTGCAACTTTCGCATTTTCAAAACTCATAAGTAGTCATTCCCTTCTTAGTAAAACATTGTACCCTCATATTCTTCGTTGGTCTATTCATTGTACGTTCACGGAGAAATTTCCGAGGTGTAACATCCTCCCTAGGGCTTGATAGTGCAGCAGAGGCTCCTTCCCCTTTTGGGCTTGAAGTGCGGTGGAGGTTTCTTCCCTTTTTTGGCTTGACGGTGCAGCGGATGTTTCTTCCTTTTTGGGCTTAATGGTGCAGCGGAGGCAGCCCTCTTTGATATCCACGAGGGCTCCTACGGGTCCGACTCCATTTCTTCTTCCTCGGACTCCTCCACTAGCGGGATGTACTCAGGAAGAATCCTTTTTCCCTTGTCTAGGACATTCTCTCCTTGAGCTTCGACAGGTTTTTTAGGTGAACTCTCCGCCGAGTCCATTAACTCATCCATCTCTTTAATCTTGGCTTTGACTTCTCGAATCTGGTTTTCGAGATCTTGAATCTTTCAGCATTACGGGACCTTATTCTTTCTCATAACCTTGAGCTCGGGTGCCTTTTTGCTGTTCATCTTCAGATTCTGAGAAAGTCGCTAGGCTTAGTATGGGTAGTTATGTTCATTGTTTTTCTTTGAGTGAATGGATGGTATTCGAGATCAATTAAGCATTTAAGTGAAACATATGAAAGCAAACAATTCACACAAAGTAGTTTATAAGATTGTAATACGCATGTTCCTAAGCATGCTAATCGTTTGAAACATAAATGTGTCATTTGAATCAAACTATTACCCCATAATCATTAATAATAATATTCTTCCCCGAAGGGGTATAAAAGATAAAGTAAAGACAGTGCATAAAATAAATCAGCAGAAGTGTCCTCCAGGAGTGGATGATAAAACCCGATCCCTACCAGTCTTGGCTTTCTTTGCTTTCCGAAGGGTAGTCTGAATATAGAGGTGGGTCAATGTCAAAGTGGCCTCCATCAGAAACCTTTTCTGTGTAAAGGTCAGTGGGGCGACATCATCTAAAGTCTTCTTCATTTGGTCATCTAGCTCAAGCAAACAATCATTAGTAAGCTCCAACTCATGTCTCATACTTTCTATGATGGCTTTGTCATGCTCAATTTTCTCCAAATACTTAACATCTCTATCGTCAGCTCTCCTTTGAACCAAACGGGCGCGGATCTCGGCTTGCGAATCCGTGTCTTGGACACAGCTATAAAGAATAGGTCTAGGAGGGAGTGTGTCTTGCAAGTCGGCCCTCAACCAATCCTTATATTCCACAACACAACCCAAATGAAACCTATTTTGCTAAGTTATCGGGACCCCAAATGATGCGACTCTTCCATTCCCGTAGACAATCCAAAGCTCTTGGCGGTCTATCAATGTCGTAGTCAATGATGAAATCTCCCATGCCTCTAATCTGGGGTATGACTTAGATTCTCCCAAATTGTCTCAAGACCCTGGCAGGTGCATAAGGCCGAATCCCTCATATTTCTTTAAGTGGCAAAAATGGGCCCTTTCTTCCTTTAACCACAACTTCAGTATACACGAAGTCATGAAACATCTATTGAAGGATTTCTTCCTTCAGTCTGGAGAAAGTGAATGTCTAACTTTGTTTGTTCTATTCTCCGAAATTTTGGTGAAAATCCCAAAGGTTGTCCCTTTCAGCCGGCTTACTTAATTGTTGTTCACCCATAACCTTGACCATATGCTTGAGGATCCACCATTGTAAGAGTAAGTTATAGCCTTGGAAGTATTTGTAGTTATTCCGGCAGAGGCTCAGGGCTCGGTACAAGTCGGCTAGTATGATTGGGGTTATGTCAAAGTATTTAGTTTTTTCCTTTTGGGTTATGTCGTAAAAGATGGCATGGGTGACTGAAATTACTCGGGTATCTATGGCTAAGGACCAATCCTTGGGAAAACCAGGGTTCCCAAAAAGCAAATGGAGAAAGCCAAAGGCTTGGTGGCTGTCCACTCGGCATAAGTCTTGAATTCCCCGGGATGCTCCACAAATTCATCCGGGCTTTCAAACCTTCTGTACAACTCTCTAAAGGGTATGGTGTGGCCATGGACCCAATTGGCATAATTTAAAGAAAGTATTCTACAAATTTGGGAGTAGGTGAGTTTTTCTGGGATTAAAGCATTTTGGTCGGGTTTCTTTCTTCTTTTTAACCCCGAGCCTACGCTAGTCAACACATCCCTAAACTCCTCCAGAGTTGGTATCATTTCAATGTCATCCCTAAATCTGAAAACCATCCTATCTCTATCTCGAAATCCGATAATTACTTCTATCACTTCCTTGCAATCGGTCATAGTCATGATGGATGTCAAATTTTCTAAATGACATGAAATTTCCCTTTTCTCCTTCGGGGACATTTGTCCCCACCAAATTCGTAGCACTATCGGATTTGGATACGTCTAAAATATCTAAACCACTCAGTCTACTTCACATTTGGATTTGGCTTAGCTGTAACCTAGGCTTATGCAAGAGTGAGTTTTCGAATTGACCTTGGACCCGAGCGGACTACTCGGAGTAAAACGTTGTCTGTCATTGGGGGATCGCACACCAACTTAACGTCCAACGTGTTCCAAAGAAGGGGTGTTTCCGTTTTTTAGTGAAGGCAAGACCACGATCCCACGTGTCCCCTTTGAAAGCATGCTTTTTGCCAGGAGTGGGGGAGTTTATGATATGAAATGAATGACATTTATAATTGCGGAATTTAAACATAAAAATAAATAAGTTCAGTTAAAATCACATTATATTGAAACCCTTATGGTTAGAACCTAGGAAATCCCCAGCGGAGTCGCCATTTGTTACGGTTCGCTTTTACGCGAGTAAGGCATAAAAGTTACAACGAGGTTGTTGGTGCTCTAATTGGATTTTAGTATTTTTAGAGTCGCCACCTAATTTATTATGGAAAACTAGAAAAATCGGGTTTAAAGATGTTTTCAAAATAAGTAAAAATCTTTTGGACCAAAGTTTACAGACAACCCATAGGACATGGCTTAACAGACAACCCCTAGGACAAACTGCTCTGATACCACTTCTATCACGACCCAAACCGGAGGGCCATGACTGACACCCAAGACCCTACTAGGCTAAGTGCCATACCGCCACTCGATTCATAAGCCACAACCTTTTGTGAACTTTTAAATTATGAAATGACGCCTCCCTCAAGTAAAACATGAAAACTTTTTATTAGAACTCTCTCACATGAAAACTTTTTATTAGAACTCTTTCATCATGTCAGGGACTTCTCCATTATCGTTAAGTCAAAGAAAACCTTTAGTCATAATAAAATCTTTAAATCAATGCATATGAACACATCGACCTATATGGCCGCTTCATAGAACTGTCGACATCTCGACGCACTATCCACAAGACACTGTCTGCAAAAGCCTCTAACAAGGACAAAGTTACCATAACATAAGTCGAGAAAAGGTCCCAACATACTCGTAATGCATCTGACTCGAGGACATATATAAGTACTCTGACTCGGCAACACTCTGAATAGAAGTGGAGTTCACCAATCCAGCTGATAGCCCAATAATATCCTATGGCAAGTGTCCTCTACTCAACTGCCTACACCTGTGTGGCATGAAACACAGCCCGCCCAGGTAAAGGGACATCAGTACGAATAATGTACCGAGTATGTAAGGCAGAACTGAAACAATATACCTAGACTAGAATGATAAAAGAGTAACAGACTCAATCTGTACCTGTAACCAACACTGCTAATCATGTACATGCATATGAACTTTTAATGCATCATGAGTATATATGTATATATAATTCATGCCTTCGCCCACTTCACGCTGCTCGCAGCCTCTTCGGGCATAATAGTATAATGGCCCCTTCGGGCATCATAATCATCGTGGACCAACTTATCAGGTGATTTGCATATATAACGCCTTAGCCCTCTTCCCCCTTTCGCATGAAATGATGTCGTGCATGTATTTAAGTATAGAAATGCATGATGATCTTAGTAAAACATCAAAAGACTCCCTTTGGAGCAACCTTTAGTTCAAAACGAGAACTTCTTCCCCTTTTTCAAAATGGGAACTTCTTCCCCTTTTTATTTGTCTCCTTCGAGACTTAAAAATCAAATATGAAATACATATGAATAAATAACCCTTATGAATGTCCCCTTTGGGATTTAGACACCATTACGGAAACATACGGCCTATTGATGCCCCTTTGGGACTTAAGAAGTCAAGGAACTCAGGATTCCTACGTCTAGGAGTGGATTCATTATGGATATCATTACGTTTCGTACTTGTCATAGATCATGCCAAAATGAAAGAAAGGATAACCTTAACATACCTGGAAGCTTATTTCTCGACTTTCCAACTTACTTTCTGTCTTGCAATATACATAAGATCATTCGTGGTCTCGTAATCTACATATAAAACCAGTCATACTATTATTAGGCTTATCTTCAAATGTTTGTCTTAAGCCTTCAATTTAAATCCTTTTAGAATCTGCCGAAATTCGGGCAGCATCTCCCCTGTTTATATCCCTATCCCAAAATCACAATACCAACAACCAACAATATAAATAACAACACTAACATCTACAACATCATTATCAATACCAATATACTCGATTCCATCCCAAAACTTCTTTTCATAATCAATCCATAACAACAACTTTATATAACCCCTTATACACTCGTATACGATAATTCCTTAACATCATTATTATCCCTCATAACAAGATTATGCTAAAAACATACTAATAATTATAACTCAAGTAAATTCACAACTCAAAATATCATCAAATGCATATTTGAACTTTTCCTCCAACTTTCTTCTACTCAAATCTTAACATAATTACCAAACAAACTCATAAACATGAAACTAATATGAAATCTTACCTCAAAATTTGAGAACACTTCAATTCCATGGTTTCTCCACCTTAAAAATACTCACACAAACTTCTTCAAGAAGAGGAGACAAGTACAGACCTCCCTTGGAAACCCTTAACCACTTTAATCTTCACTTGGATCCTTGGTTTAGGCTTGGAAATATGTTGGAATATGTTTGGAGAAGTTTCTAGGACTTCCTAGGACTTGAGGCTACGCTAAAAATGAAATACAAATAACCAAAATTGCCATATAGACTTGTAGGAATATTCATGTATGTTGTGGAAGTTGGATGAAGGTTCTAGAAGACTTGGGAAGTGGGTCGGGTCACCACATAAGTGGGCTTTTAAGTGAGCTTCTCGGTTTTTTTGCACAGGTTCGTATTCTTCTGGCTGTCCATTTTAAAATGCCCATAACTCCCTAGTCTGAAGTTGTATTGACAAACGGTTTGTTGCATTGGAAACAAGACTCGACGAACTACATTTTAGGCTCTTGAAACGCCTCAAAACTCCTGATATACCAGGAGATATACCTCTCTGAAGTCGACCCAAAATTCTATCTATAATTCTGCCAAGTTTTTTTCCAAATTTTTGACAAACTTATTTTCTTCGATTTGCTTGACCCCGGAACCTTTAGACACTTGCTTAACACTAGTTAAGAGTATTCCTTAACCTTATAAGGGTTCCATGACCTCTCCGAGCTTACGTTAGTTTACTCACGACACAAACGACACGAAAATTTTTGAAGTGTAACATTCTTCCCCCCTCCTCTTTAAAACATTCGTCCTCGAATGTTTAAACTAGTCTTGTACTCGGTCCTTGATCCCATTCTTTGGTACATCCCCTTATCAAATCATTCTTCCTGTTAACATATCGCATTTAATCGTACCATCACTATAACAAGTCTCCACTGGTTATTTACTCACTTTTTCCTACGCTTACTTCTATCCTTCTCGAAATCTTGTCGTTCATTCCCCGACTTTTAACCTGTTTAAATCCGCTCATACCCTTTAAAGCCTTTTACTGAATTTACTAACATCATAGGTTTACAAACCTTTCTCTACTCTCGTTGCTAATCTCTTTGTTCTTGAAACTCATAAGTCGAAAAACATGCCTCTGGAGAAACCACTAACATACCTGGATACTGAACTACGTCGCTTCTGGCCTCTTAACTGAGGTCTGAACCAACTATGACCTCATGTACTCCAATAGCTCGTATCTTTCTCATTTTTACCTTATTTACCTTTAAATCTCATAACTTACCTCTTGATACTCTCATAACCCTCGTTCTGCAATTGTGTTCACTCTCTGACTAGTCCTAGCTCTTCTTAACGTAATCATCTCTACATCAATGGCAAACATAAGTTCTGACTCTACTTCATTTTACCGACAACTCCCGATCTACAGGAACTAAGTAGCGTAAAATCACCGATCTAAATTATATAAAATCATCTTAATATTTCTAGCATCCAAAGTATGACAAGAACAACCCATATCTTTATGACATTCTTTAACTCAACTTTAACATATAATCGATTCCATAATCCTTTCCATAAATCATTTCTTTGAGTTAGCCGTAATAACCTCCTCTTTATATTAAGCCACAGTAGAACTCATTTGTCGACGTTCCCCGAATCCCCCAATAGACCTTGTTCCTACAAAACCTCGAATGTAACTCATTTTAATTCTTTGGACTACTAATCATCTTTCTCATAAATCATTCTTCAAACCACACGAAGACCATCTTAAAATTCCCTTAAAAGCAACTCGCAATTAACAACTCGACATATCTCACCTATCATCTTGTCACCACGTTTCCCTTTACTCTGCTTTTGTAACATATACGTATTCAAACAACTTAGTTTTCGAATTCTTTTTTTTGGCAGAGTCTCCCTTGTAATTGTTACTATCCCAAACCTGCACATAGCCCAGAAAACACATCCAATGACTCACAGGGCGATCACAAATACCCGTAATATCTAGCTCAAGTTCTTATATCAAAGTCTATCGATATTAATAAGGTAGGAAACATACCTTTCGCAATATCAACTTTAATTCTCATCAATTACCTCATAGCGACATAATCAACTACTTATCCACAATCAAAACATTTAGGGTTAGAGTCATGGACATCACATCCTATAATTTAGCTCTACGGCATGATCTAAGATGAGAAGGAAGGCTCAATGGTTCCTAAATGCCCTGCAGCCTCTTGTTTATAAGTGTGGCGCACTTCACACCCATAAACAAGACTCTACTGGACATGGTTTTACACACAACCCCTAGGACGAACTGCTCTGATACCACTTCTGTCACGACCCAAATCGGAGGGCCATGACTGACACCCAAGACCCTACTCGGCTAAGTGCCATACTACCACTTTATTCATAAGCCATAACTTTTTGTGAACTTTTAAATAATGAAATGACGCCTCCGTTAATAAAACATGAAAACTTTTTAATAGAACTCTCTCATCATGTCAGGGACTTCTCCCTTATCGTTAATTCAAAGAAAACCTTTAGTCACAATAAAAGCTTTAAATCAATGCATATGAACTCATCGACCTATGTGGCCACCTCACACAACTGTCGACATCTCGACGCACTATCCACAGGACACTGTCTGCAAAAGCCTCTAACAAGGACCAAGTTACCATAACATAAGTTGAGAAAGGGCCCCAACATACTCGTAATGCATCTGACTCGAGGACATATAAGTACTCTGACACGGCAACACTCCGAATAGAAGTGGAGTTCACTAATCCTGCTGATAGCCCGGGAACATCCTATGGCAAGTATCCTCTACTCAACTATCTGCACCTGTGTGGCATGAAACACAGTGCCCCCAGGAAAAGGAACGTCAGTACGAATAATGTACCGAGTATGTAAGGGAGAACTGAAACAAAATATCTCGACTCGAATGAAAAAAGAGTAACAGACTCAATCTGTACCCGAACCAACACTGCGAATCATGTACGTGCATATGAACTTTTAATGCATCATGAGTGTATATATATATATATATATATATATATATATATATATATATATATATATATATATATATATATATAATGCAAGCCTTCGCCCACTTCGCCTTGCTCGCAGCCCCTTAGGGCATAATAGCATAATGGCCCCTTCGGGGCAGCTCCTTCGGGCATCATAATCATCGTGGACCAACTGATCAGGTGGTTTGCGTATATAACGCCTTAGCCCTCTTCCCCCTTTCCCATGAAATGATGTCGTGCATGTATATAAGTATGAAAAGGCATGATGATCTTTGTAAAACATCAAAAGACTGCCTTCGAAGCAACCTTTAGTTCAAAACGGAAACTTCTTCCCCTTTTTCAAAATGGGAACTTTTTCCCCTTTTTCAAAATGGGAACTTCTTCCCCTTTTTATTTGTCTCCTTCGAGACTTAAAAATCAAATATAAAATGCATATGAATAAAGAACCCTCATGAATGTCCCTTTCGGGATTTAGACACCATTACGGAAACATACGGCCTATGGATGCCTCTTTGGGACTTAAGAAGTCAATGAACTTAGGATTCCTACGTCTAGGAGTGGATTCATTATAGATATCATTGCGTTTTGCACTTGTCATAGATCATGCCAAAATGAAAGAAAGGATAACTTAACATACCTGGAAGCTTATTTCTCGACTTTCTAACTTACTTTCCGTCTTGCAATCTACATAAGATCATTCGTGGTCTCGTAATCTACATATAAACCAGTCATACTATTGTTAGACTTATCGTCATATGCGTGTCTTAAGCCTTCAATTTAAATCGTTTTAGAATCTGCCGAAATTCGGGCAGCATCTCCCCTGTTTATATCCCTACCCCGAAATTACAATATCAATAACCAACAACAACAATAACACTAATATCAACAACATCATTATCAATACCAATATACTCCATTCCATCCCAAAACTTCTTTTCATAATCAATCCATAACAACAACTTCATACAACCCCTTATACACTCGTCTACGACAATTCCTTAACATCATTATTATCCCTCATAGCAAGACTATGCTCAAAACATACTAATAATTATAACTCAAGTAAATTCACAACACAAAATATCATCAAATGCTAAACGTTGATTTCCTAAGTTCTACACATGCATAGGGGTTTCACTATTTACATGTTTGATATATCTACAACATATATAAATGTCAAAAATAGAAAGGGGAAAGAAAGTAGACTCCCAAACTGATGGGCCTACCCAATCCCATCAGTGCCATTTTCACCCATTGGTTGGGCCTTCTAACACGAATATTTGCTTCCCTTTTCATTCCTTAGTGGACTCGATCAAAGAGAAAGAGGTTGGGCCTTAGTCCTTAGGTTCCCATGAAACATAGAAGAAGACTAGGATTATTATTTGTCCAAGTAATGATACTAAGTCAATAAAACAATTTGTATTCCAGCCAAACAAATGCATAAACTAAACAAGTAGATCATTAAGTGGTAACATAAATATTTGGCAGAAAACAGTGTAAGGCCCAAAATGATAAAGAAAATCCCAAAGTCTACATGGGCTATTTAACCAAATTCAGAAAGAAAGGAAAAATATTCAGCCCAAGTATAAAATTTGTTTAAAATACTAGAGGAAGCCCAAACATTAATTTAAGCAGTCGGTCCAAGAGACTAAGCTAACACAAATATGGGCTCATATTCACAAGTGGCAAGAGTGATATACCTTAAGTATACTGAATATATCCACTCCTATACACCTGTGAGGGCATAGAGGTGAATATACTTTGTATACTTTGGTATATCACCTAGTATATAGGGAAGAAAACTAGTTCATTGAGAGGCGATGAGGAACAATATACTATTCAAGGTTCTTTTAGACTTATATAGGCAAACAGTAACAGATTCAGAGCCCAGAACTGAAGGGTAAATAAAACAGACACATAAGGTTGCTTCCTTAAGCAAAAAAAAAAAAAAATGGACAATGCTAATCAAATAATCATACAGCATCACCAGCCAACACACCATGGGTTTACACACCCATGGAGAGATTAGAACTACCCAAAAGGGAAAGCTCTTACCCTCTTATTCCTGATGCCACACAAGATCCAAGGGGTTTCAAGGAACCCCAGGCATGGTAGACACCAGGGAAGGTTTGAGTTTCATCCCTAAGTTCTATTTTGCCTCTCCACTTATGTGTTAGGCTCATAGTATTATGGGAGATGAAGTGTACACAAAATGATGTCAACAAGCAGCCTCCTAATTAATATATCTAGGTTTATATTTAACATACTTGGTTATCTTATCATTAATATCCTATTAAATTCAAAGATGACTAATGAAACACTTAAGCACTTCTATTACACAGTCATGACAAAGAAAGAGATAAGCCACAGTTATATGAATACAGAACCAGTATATCTAATGGCATCAACACTTAATCAATTCAGGGAGGCATTCCCCAAGCAAGTAACACAAAACATACAAATGAACTTAAGTAATGAGTGACTAGCCTCCAAAGAGAAACAATTAATAGCCATTAAGTGTCACACATCTAATTACCAAGCATGGAGCAGTTGCTAAAATTAGCTTGTATCTAATAAAGCCAAATTTTCAACCAATCTTACACTTGACAAAATGAAAGAGCAATAAGACTTCTACATTCATTTAACATACCTTAATGCACTCAGATGAACTGCCCAGATATCTACTCTTAGTTATCGTTGTAGTGAATTAGTATATCATGGAGGGTAAGTGCTTCATTTTAACTTTAGTGAATAAGTCAAACAAAGTGATTAAGCAAAGCTTCCTAGCAAATTATCATTCACTTAAATTGGACTAACTTATACATCAACACAGCAAATGAGCTTTACCAAAAGAGGTTTGACAGTTCTCAAACAACTCAAACTGTCGCAGTTTTAAAGTCCAATAGACCAGCTGCAAATTGAGCGCTTCTGTCAAACAAAGACTCCTAACACAAGAGAACAACTAGGAATCCCAAAGCAAATTCAAAATCCAAACAGATCATCTTTCAGCCAAAAAGTGTTTGACTCTTTTAACAAGAAAAATTCAACCAGGCACAAGATCCAAACAAATAAAACTGACCAAGTAATTTAAGCCTGAGTGTTTCACTCTTAAACAGTGTCCCAAATAGAAGAAAGAGTAAAATGGACTTAGTTTTAAGCATGGTTAGTTACTAGTCTTTAAAAACCTTTTTGAAAACAGAACTTAACCAGAAAAGCAGGAAGTATTGCATATTCATTTAGCTTCAAATTGTTGGTCTAGAATAGGGCTATCGCATTGTAATAAATCTTGCAGATTAAGGGTATTCCAACAAAAGCAAAGACCAAGGCTCCACAACTTATAGGGATTCAAAAGAGACAAAGACAGACTCAACAGATGTGCATAGACTAAATTCCTTAATAACAGTCTTGATATGTATCATGGAAATGGGTAAAACAAACAACCATGTATGTACACCAACACAAGTTCACAAGTGGACCATGCAAAGCATAAAGCTAGACTCAAACAAGAAAAATAGTGGTTGTTCATGAGCCAAGCTGAATCAAAGATCAAACAGAACTGGTTTTTACACATGACAAAGACTCCAACGCATTAACTCAAACTCATTAAAACCAAGTAATTATTGAGACATGATGATGAACTTTACAAGCATGTTGTGACCAAACAACTCTAAACTATCAGATGTTAACTTGCTTATCATACCTTATCCCAACCACTTAGCCAAGTAATAACCTTCACTTTTATTCAAATATCATGTGACGGTATAAAACTCTTCCTTTTAAGTGAATGATTTGCAATCAAATGCATCCTAGAGTCACAAACATCCATCATGCCACTCAACCATAAAGGAAATAATATGTATAAACTAAACAAGGACTAATGATATTTCTCAGATTCCCTTAGACTCAGATCAACATGCCTCTTCCGGGCTCATAAGTTGACAAGTGACTAGGGTGCAATATTACAAAAAAAAAAACACTTTTAAACACTTAACAGTTAGGTTAAAAGCAAATAGAATTCACAGACCAAGATACTAGTAGGATAATCATGTCACATTACTTCATTCAAAATACAGATGACTCAAACCTAGTCAAGTACCCCGGATTTCATGAATGATTCACACATAGAGCAGACCCATTCCTATAAAATAGACAAGAAAGGTATAAACCAAGTCATTACTTCTACTCACATGGGCATACTAATTAGCTAGCGTGGTCATCACCCAAACACACATACTTAGTGAACTTATAACAATATATGAACAGGAGACAAGGCAAGTGAAAACATGGTTAAATAGACACCAAGCTTTATCACATATGACTGATCAAGTTTAAACTTATATTAGTAAGCTAAGAGTTTCTAGATTGAAAAAGACTCATAACTAATTAATTCTTGAGCACATAGGTCATACTTCAAACTATAATAAGTCAGAAGGAACATGGCTTAACAAGAAAACTCAAACCACTGATCATGAAGAAATAAAACCCATATTTACATAATTAATAGGTTATTTATCTAAACTAATTCATAACTTAATCAAAGGATATACAAATGAGTTCTTAAAATCTACATAACTAATCTTATAAGTGCGCATAAGACTAAACCATTAAGAATTAAGTAAAACAAGATTAAGCTAAGACAAAACCAGCATCACAAGACTAAAACACTACTAATAACCACAAACATCAAGCCATACAAGCAGTAGAATACATAAACAACTAAAATGAACTAAAAGAAATCACTAAGGAAAGAAAATCACCTCTTTAATCCGCAGCCCTGGTCGAGTGTTGGAATTGGAAATTCTTATACTCTTTTCACCTCACACTCAGCCACAGAATAAAGAAAAAGAGACTTAAAATTATTGACACCTAATTTTTGACCTCTCATAATTTACTTTAATTATCTAGAGTCCTTGAAATATTAGACAGAGGGAAATATGTTTTTTAGAAAGTCAAAAGAATTTTTTAAAACTTCTTAAGGCTATATTTTGCCAATTTTGTTTGAAAGGATAATTTCTATAATATTCTGAATTAATTTAAGTATTTTTACAATTATTACACTCTTGTTAAAGTTAGCCAAGAAAAAAGTGATAATTTTCTATGATTACTTCATTTAATTGTCTAATTTGTTAAATTAGCAATTTGCAAAATATTTACTCTGTTTAAATTCAAGGAAAATTGATTAATTAAGTAAATTGACCATTTTACCCCTCATTTTTCATTTAATCAAATTTGGCTTTTTATCATAATTAATTGAGTTTTAAGTGTAATTAATTTTGAAATTTCCATTAAGCGGCTATAATTAAAGTAATTAATTATTAACCGATTAAGGCAACTGGCCAAATTTAATTAAGCTCTTTTGATAAAAAGAAAAAGAAAACTTACCTACTTTTATTATTATTATTATCTCTTTTAAAATCTTAGTTACCTTTTATTATTATAATCTCTTTTAAAATCTGAGTTACTTCTTATTATTATTATTATTATTATTATTATTATTATTTCTTAATTACTTTTATTATATGGATTATTTTATTATTATCTCTTTTAAAATCTGGCTAATTAGTTTTAAATGGGGTTTTTATTATTTAATGGATCTTTTCAAAATGAGGCTATTTATTAAAAATCTTGCATACCCGTCCATATATACATGATATATACATAATATACATGTATATGCATATATATCATGTATATATACACCGAAATTGGGCCCCTTTTGTGGTTTTAAAAAATCAGCCGAGTCCAGCCTAATGAAGGGCCAGACCCGGCCCACCACGCCCATATTTAGGGCCAGCTTCTCAGGCAAACAGACCGCAAAGGGGTCGTTTGTTTTTCTCTCAAGGGTTTCATGAGAAACACTAGAGCCGCCGCTTGGTTCCTTTCTCTCTCCTGCATCAGCCACGCCGTATTTGGCAAAATTGCAGGTGTACAACACCTTTTCAGGCCTTGCATGACTAGATCGAGCAAGCAATTAATGCTTCGTCTTAGAAACTCGCCAAACACGAATTTAGAAGGTAATTCCTTTTGTTTTCTCTTCACTTTTCTACATTTTCTCAACGTTAAGCTTTAATTGGTTTTGTTTTGTTGTGATTTGAATTGGGGAATTTCTATTGGCTCATAAGGAGCAAAAGAGATTGACCCGTTCTGGGTCAAATATGACCCTCCATGCATTTGAGCTTTGCATCTCGAACTTTGATTTGAATTTTAGAAAGCAATCCTTTAAAAGTTTGCAAAGTCCCACATCGAGTGTGAGATTGGGATTTTTTTCAGATTTGGGTTCTATATAAGATGTTCATTTCGCAAAAGAAAAATAAAGAGGGATTTTTAGAAAAAAAAAAAAAAGACTTTCTAAAAAGACAATTTGAAAACTTATATCATTTTGCAAAAATGTCGAATAAGCTAGGGTTTTCAACAGTTTGCTTGCAAACCTTCATTGTTTACTTAGTTAAAAAAAATTAATTATTTGTGCTTGTGGTGTGGCTAAGGCAGGAGGATAATTTTCCTCAAGTTTGTTCTTGGCTAGGCTGCGCATCAAAGAGGTGACCTTTCTGTGCCTTTAGTAATTTTCTTTCATTTATATACTTTGCTACTTATGTGATTTGATGATTGTTTTGTTCATAATGTTTTAGCTTTATGATTAGTTAGTTTTAGTTCAGTCTTGCTATATAGTAGGTTAGTTCTGTGTGTGCGTAGGAGAATAATTATGTAGACTTCTTGTTGTCATTTAACAGATCATGGATTAATCTAGATAAATAACCCATTGAACAAGTATTTGGTTTTCTCTATGATGAATGGTTTGAGTTTTTTCTTTGTTAAGATAGTTTCTGATAGTTCTTGATGGTCTTTGTGAAGGATGATTTATGTGTCATGAGCCTTTTACATGTCTGCCTGTCTAATTCTATTTAGTCCTATGTTGATAACCTAGAGTCTGCTTAACCTTGTTCCCATTTGCTTGGTTTCCTACTCACATGTTGTTGCAAGTTCACTAAGTTGTATGTGTTTAGGTATTAACTATGCTAGTTTATAGGCATACTAATGGCTAGGCTTATCACTTGTTTGTCCTACTATGGGAATGAGTCTGTTTTTGAATGGAATCTGTGATACTTGATCAGTTTGAGTTACTTATTTTCAAAAGAAAGGTGGTAAAACATGATTGATGTGTTAGAGTTCCAGTTTGTGGACTTTATTACCCTTATATAACTGCTAAGTGTGAAGAGTTTATGGTGTTGAGTCCTAGCTGCTTGTCAGTCCATAAGCCTCAAAGGCATGACAGTCTGAGTTTTAAAGAACCTGAGAGGTATCATCAGTCTCTCTTCAGCCTACCATGTTATTCCTCTTTTTCGATTGAGGGGTACAGTAGATAGTCTGTAGCGAGGAGTGCATTTGGTTGCAAGTTATTCATTTAAAAAATAAATTTGATATTACCACATAGTATTTAACAAAAAAAAGGGAAAAAGATTCATTTGCCTAAGTGTTCAAGTCACAATATGTTTGGAAAGATTACCATGTTGTCTTAACACTTATTTAGTTTAATGATGTGTTTGGAGCCTCTGATGTGGTGAGAATTGGTCTGTTGGTTGTTATGGGTAGTTCAGGCCAGGTGCAGTCATTATCTCCTTTATTTGAATATAGCTTCATGTTTTGCATAGGTCTATTTATGAATCCGTGTAGATAGGTGTTCATGGTTGATCCCTTTCATGATGCATATCAAAGATTTCATTTAAAGGATTTAATTTATACACACTTGCTTAGTCTATCTTTGTCTTTTCTAAATCCCTGTCAACCATTGGGGTTCTGTGGTCCTGGTCTTGGTGAAATGCCTAACTTACATATGATTATTATGACATGATAGCCTCAGCAGCTTAAGGGTTAATAAAAAATGCAAAGGCTTCTTCCTTGCTAATTATTTTTTTTTTTAGAAGAAGAAGAAGAAGAAGAAGAAGAAGAAGAAGAAGAAGAAGAAGAAGAAGAAGAAGAAGAAGAAGAAGAAGAAGAAGAAGAAGAAGAAGAAGAAGAAGAAGAAGAAGAAGAAGAAGAAGAAGAAGAAGAAGAAGAAGAAGAAGAGGAAGAGGAGGAGGAAGAGGAGGAGGAAGGAAGAGGAAGAGGAAGAAGAAGAGGAAGAGGAAGAGGAAGAGGAGGAGGAAGAGGAGGAGGAAGAAGAGGAGGAAGAGGAGGAGGAAGAAGAGGAGGAAGAGGAAGAAGAAGAAGAAGAGGAAGAAGAAGAAGAAGAAGAAGAAGAAGAAGAAGAAGAAGAAGAAGAAGAAGAAGAAGAAGATTAAGTCCATTTGCCCTTTTTTTTTTTCCTGGTTGGGACACTGTTTAAGAATAATACGCTCAGGTTTAAATTGTTTGACCAATTTACTTTGTTTTGATCCTGTGCCTGTTTGCACTTTCCTTGTTAAAAGGTTAAACATTTTTACTAGAAGGTTATTTATTGGGGCTCTAAAGTTGTTCTTAAGTCCTGATTTGTCCATTGTGTTTGAGAATCTGTGTTGGTCAAAGTGTGTAACTTATATTTGGCCTATTGGATTTTTATCTTGAGATATCTTAAATCATTTTGAAAACTGTTAAACCTTTTTCGTAGGCAAATTCATCTACTATATTGGTTTTAGGACAGGTTAACTTAGGTGATTAATAACTAGCTCTGTATTTTGCTTAACTACTTTGTGTGGCCTAAAGAGATCTCACCTATTCATTAAGGCAAGGAAACTGGTGTTTATCTTTCCTGAAGCACTGGTCCTGAAACTGTGTTGTTGCTAAGTTCACTATAAGGATAACTAAATGGCCATCTGGGCAGTCCACTTGCGTACATTAAAATCTGCTAAGTGAATGAAATAGTCTTAACACTTTCTCATGTTAACAAGTAAAATTGATTTTAAGAATAGGGTGTCTTTAGGGGAACTTGTTCTGGGACACTTCATGGCCATTTATTGTTTCTCTTTGGGGGTTAATCATTCATTATTTAAAATCCATTTGTCTGTTTTATGGTACCTGTTTGGAGTATGTCTCCTTGAATTACTTAAGTGTTGATTCTGTATTGTATTTTCCTTCTTGTTTTTTTGTCATGACTGTGTAATAGGGAAATTTAAACTTGTTCTTAGTCTTGTCTGAACTAGATAGGACACTAATAACGAGTAATAATATAGCTAAGTCTGTTATGATACATACCTAGACATATGGATTTAGAAGCTATTTGATTGATGTCATTCATATACATTTCATCTCCTATAGTACTGTGAGCCAAAACATAAGTAGAGAGGCTAGAACAGCACTTGGGAATAAAGCTCCAACCTTCCCTGGTGTCTACCATGCCTGGGGTTCCTAGAAACCCCTTGGATCTTGTGTGCCATCAGGACCAAGAAGGCAAGAGCTTCTTCTTTTGAGCTGTTTTAATCTCTCCGTGGGTGTGTAAAATCATGGTATGTTGGTTGGTGATGGTGTAAGATCATTAGTTTAGTATTGTCCATTTAGTTTTGCTTCATGAACTTATCTGTTTGCCTTTTGTTTCTGGACTTTGATTTTGTTACTGATTGGTTCACATGGGTTAAAAAGAGTCTTTAAGAATTTACTTTCCCTCATCTCTTCTCAATGCATTAATTTTTTCTTCTATGAATACTGGGTAATATGCCAGAGTATACAAAGCATATTCATTCTGTACCTTCACATGTATATAGGGATGGATATATTTATGTATACTTAAAGTATATCACTTGCATAAAATTTTAACGTTGGCTGTTGTAAGGTTATTTGATTTTGGGCCTGTCCTCTCTCTGTTCGTGGTTAGGCCTCCTTTCTCATGTTAAGTGTAAATATCTGCTTGGCCCAATGTGCTTTGATTTCGTTGAGATGGCCCATCCGGGCCTCGATTCTTTCTTCCTTTATTTATCTGAGTTTGGGCCTGGAATAGTTGGCTCCCCTTTATTTCTATTTCCCTATTTATATATACCTGTTTGTTTTGTGCTCTGAATGTATTTAAACGTGAATTATCTATAATCTAATTCTGAAAATATTTAGACATTTACTAACCTTTATCCCCTCTTATGTGCTACGTGATTTCAACCTGGGCCATTCGGGCCGCTCTTGCATTAAACCTGTTGGCCCAGAGACCCAACCACTTTTTCTTGATCGAGTCTGAAGGAGGAAGGGAAGCTAATATATTTGAAGGCCCAGCCAATGGGTGAAAATGGCACTAATGGGCTTGGGTAGGCCCATCAGTTTTGAAAAAATATATTCCTCCATCTCTTTACTTTATTTGCATATATATATATATGTTGTATATCAAATATGTGAAATAGTGAAACCCCTATGCATGTGTAGAAACTAGGATATCAAACGCTTAGTAATTTTAGAAGTCGCTCAAAAATGTTTTAAAACTCGGTTAATCTTGATTTTTGTTTACGCGACTAAAAATTGGTCTTTGAAATGATTTTGCTAAAGTTTGGTAATCAACTCATGCCTTGGGTAATTTAAAACCGTTTACTTTTTAAAAAAATAAAGGGGGGGGGGGGGGGGGGGGGGAATTGGCAAGTTTTGAACTTTTTGGCAAAGATAAATTTGAGAAACAATTCACGTTTAAAAGGGCAAAAGATTTCGGGCCTTCAACCCATTAGTTGAATTATTACTTAGTTTTTGTATCATTGAGAATTGAATGGGAATGAAAAAATGTGGTTTATGATAGCAAAAGGACTTTGAGGTTTGATATTGAGCACAAATCTGGAAAAGGTGGTTTGAAAATTGGCAATCTGAGGCTGGTTAAAAATTGAAGGAAACGGAACATTTTAAACTCCAACGTTTTGGGCCCAAAGACTTATTGGACTGAAAATGTTTTGGATTAACTATAAGGATAATGGGACTTGGACTTAGGATGTTGTTGACCTGTGGCTTCAAATAAATAATAAACTAAACTGATTTTTTAAATACATATATATCTATATATACTACAAAACGGAGAATATACTCCATATTTCTTATATATAAAACACATAAGTACTAAACCCATTTTATTAGGACTAGAATAGTAGTGACTCTACTCGGGAGAAATCCTGGGTGTGTCCTAGTCCAGCAATAAAATGAGTTGAACACTTATGTGGATTTTTAGAACCCAAAAACCCCTTTTACAAGGGGAATTTTTGCCGAATTTTTTATTGAAACCATGATATGAAATGAAATGACATTTTGCAAAAAATTAAACACTTTCTTTTTGGTCGAAAGTAAAAGATTTATATTCAACCAGTTGGAAGTATTTACACCCCTGCTCATAGGACTCTTGAGGCAGGCTCTATAATTTGGACTCTAAATTAACATAATCCAAAATCGGCTATCTAGACTAGCAAGGATAGTGATCTAGTTGGGCTAGGATAGGCAGCCAGTGACGCTTTTGCTGTCCAATTATGTGCACCATGAGTACTATTTCTTTAACTCTTTCTTCCTTGCTTCTCTGCTGCGATTGAAATCTTCGAGCATTCCTCTCACTCCAAACGTGATAGACAGCCGCAGCAAATATCACTCCTGTGATGTTCCATATCGGATTTTGACCTTTGACCTTTTGCGCTAACCATGATACTTCACTATCCCACTGCTGGATTGCTCGAGGTTCATGTATCCAGCCTACTAACTTTTTCCAGATGAAGGTAGAGTATGGGCATTGAAAAAATAGGTGGTCATGTGATTCTACCTTGTCTTCTTCGCATAGGACACACTCTTGTGCAACTGATATTCCCCAGGCATTTAATTTATCCACCGTTGTTAGTCTGCATTGAATTGCCATCCACATTATAAATTGGTGTCTAGGAAGCATACCTGGGAGCAAATTCAGGGATTTCCAGGGGACTTTAGGCCAAATGGGAATAGCTGCGTTGTATGCTTTTTTGATGATGTACTTGTCTCCGTTTACATAGTTGTCCAAGGTTGTTAACCCAGTAGTTGTATTCTGTCGCGCGTCAGATATTTTCCAGACCAACCAACTTCATTGTTTAGGCGTATCCATGGTGTTGAGGTCATTCCTCTTAATATATATGCTATGAATCCACAACACCCACAATTTATCTTTCTTTTTTTCATAACAGCCCACAGCAGCTTGCCTAAGGCAGCTTTGTTCCACATTACCGAATTAATAATATTCAGCCCACCTGTAGACTTTGGTTGACATAGTGTATCCCATGCAACTGGTGTACGTTTGTTGTTTTCCTTATTGCCATGCCATAGGAATTGTCGACAGACACTAGTGATCATCTTATGAATCTTCTTAGGAAGCAGGAACACCTGAGCCCAGTAGGTTTGCACTTCAAATAGGACGCTCTTAATTAGCTGTAGTCTCCCTCCGTATGATAGGAATCTCGTGGTCCAACATCTGATCTTAGCCACAATCTTTTCCATCAGAGGCATACATTGGCTAATATTCAGTTTTCTAGATGATAATGGGACCCCGAGATATTTAAATGGGAGGCTGCCCTCACAAAATTGTAGATCCTCTACCAGCTGGTCTTTGAACTCTCTGGTTACCCCGGCTATGTAAAGAGAACTCTTGTCCATGTTGGCCTTGAGTCCCGAGGCTGCTGAGAAGTTTTCGAAAGCTTGTAGCATCAGATCAATTGAGCTTCTATCACCTTTACAACACATTAACAGATCATCCGCAAAGCATATGTGCACAATCTTTAATTTAGAGCATCTAGGATGGTATTTAAAGGCTGGATTGTGTCGTAGTTTCATAAGGGATCTGTTCAGGTATTCCATCACCAACACAAACAAATATGGTGACATGGGGTCACCCTGCCTGAGCCTCTTTTTTGCTTGGAATTTAGTAATCGTTCCCCCATTGATCAACAATGTATAACTCACCGTAGTTACACATTGCATTATTAAGTTCACCATCTTCGTAGGTATCCCAAGCTCAAGCATTAACATTTGCAAAAAGCTCCATTCCACCGAGTCGTATGCCTTTCTAATGTCGACCTTAATCATACATCGGGGTGAGACTGATTTCTGCGTGTATCCTTTGAGAAGCTCATGTGCAAGTATAACATTATCCAGTATGTTTCTTCCCTCAATGAAGGCGGATTGAGATGGTCCCACTAGAAAGTCTACAGCTGTTTTTAATCTTACCGTGAGGATTTTAGCAATGATTTTATATAATGTGGAACAACAAGCTATTGACCTGAATTGCTTGACATACGTTGGGTTTGGGACCTTGGGAATTAAAGTAATAGTTGTGCAGTTTACTTCTTTCAGCAGCTTTCCCGTTTGAAAAAATTGCATCACTGCTAAAGTGACTTCCTCCCCTACTACAGAACAGAATTATTTGTAGAATTCAGCCGGATACCCATCCATTCCTGGTGACTTGTCAAGGGGGAGTGCCTTTACTACTTGTGCAACTTCCTCTTTGGTCACTGGTTGCAACATCAGTTGTTGTTGTGATAACGACAAGCAAGGCCCATCTCTTACAATGTTTATATTGAGTCCAGGCATAGTAGGGGCTGCTTCACCAAGTAACTTTTGAAAAAGTCAACAAATTCTTGTTGCACCAAGAGTGGGTCCGTGAGTTGTACATCATGTTCTGTATATATAGTAGTGACTCTGTTCCTTGCTTGTCTGGCTTTCAATTGTGCATGGAAGTACTTGGAGTTTGAATCACCAAAACCAAACCAGGTAGCTCTGGACTGTTGCCGCAATATTCTCTCCTAGATAGTCCCACTTTTCAATCATGGTCACCATATCTTTTTCTGCCTGTATCAGTTCAGGGTTGAAATGATCTTCATTTAGTGCATCTTGTATGGTAGTCAGGTCTGCCCTTAACTTCCCTAATTTAATCTCGACTGATGATAATTCTTTGTGTATTTCCTTGGTGGCCAGCTTTAGTTTTTTCAGTTTCTTGCAAATAGAGTACATAGCATACCCTTTCACCTCTTGCTTCCATATGTCCTGTACTTGCTGTCGAAAGTATGGATTAGTCAACATGACATTAAGCAACCTGTATGATTTGTTAATTTGAGTTATGATGCCAGCCGTGTTGATAATCACTGGAGTATGATTCGAGCATCCAGGAAGCATATATAAAGTTTCCACATTTGTATAGTCCTTGAACCAGTCAGCGTTGCCAAATACCCAGTCAATCATGATATATATCCTCTCAGCTGCCCCTCTTTTGTTGCACCAGGAGTATTGGCTGCCTCTCCTGGTAAGTTGGCCAACCCCAATATCATCTAGGCATTGTTGGAAATCTGCAGTCTGTGAGTCATGCACTGGGGCACCATTCACTCTGTCATCTGCATGTAGTACACTGTTAAAATCCCCTAGTATGATCCAAGGTCCTGTGACCTTAGAGTAAATATGCCTTAGATCAGCCCAAAATGGTTTTCTAGCCTCTAATGAGTGCAGCCCATACACGAATGTAACATAGCTAGAGAATGAGGACAACTTATCTTTCACTATACAGTGAATCACTTGGGAGGAGCTAAACATTTCTATAACATCGACATTAGCAGGCTTCCACCCTATCCAAATTCTACCATTCGGTGCATGATTATAATTGTCAAGGAATTTCCAATCCACACCTAACAACTTTTGGATTTTTGAACTTTTATTCTGCTTGACTCTAGTTTCAAAACAACCAACTAAATCAAGTTTATTTTTACCTAAAAAGACTCTAAACTCTTTATATTTGTAGGACTTGTTAAGTCCTCTCACGTTCCATGCATTAATAATCATATTGGAGGGATTGTAGTTGGAATAGTTCCCTATAATAGCCTCTGGCAATGATCAGCCTGTAGGTGTTTTTTGTCGATGCTTGCTGCTGGTCCTCCTGCTTGAATCCTTATGACAGCATTGTGATTCCTCTGAGCTAAGACTTTCGGGTCTATGGCTCCTAATTTTATTTTTATGCTGCACTTGGTTTGTCACTACTTTTTTACCCATATCCTCCACCCGTACCGCCACCTCCTGTATTGGTGTGTCAACTTCCTTTGACCTAGCCATATCTATATTTGGAAGCTGCTCAGCTTTCCTAGATTGCCATTCTTGTTTGTATTTCCTTCTTCTAGGGCATTTTGGCTTTAGCGAGAGTGGCTTTGGATCCTTGGCTATGCATTCACCGGTCTTATGCCCCATATACGTGCAATCTTGGCAGAACAAAGGTCGCCACTCATAATCTATATCATGCTCCCACATAGAACCATCCGGACATTCAATATATCAGGCAGATTTTGCGATATATCCATTTCGATCAAGACTCGAGCATATGATATTCTTTCAGATTGAGCTGTAAGTGTATCAGTACAAATGGGTTTTCCCAAGTAGCTTGCTATCCTACTCAGATTCTCCTCCGCCCAACATTGGACTGGTAGGCCAGGAAAGAGGACCCAGAGTGGGATAATTCGCCGAGGTTCACTGTCAATTCAAAAATCTGGTCGCTAATCCTTCAATACCGTTGGTCTGTTGTTGAACGTATAGGGCCCATTATGCAGAATTTCTAGCTTATCTTTCTCAGTAGCAAATTTAAAGATAAAGTAGTCCTCATCATGAAGAAATACCTTCGGCGTGGCCACGTTATTCCAGACACCATATACGAACTTGAGCATTTCTTTGAAGGCTGGATTTCCTCCTAAGACATAGCCAATTAGTGAGTTTTCCCATTTCCGTCCTTGTGTGATGAGTTCTTCCTCGTCCAATTTCACGACTTCCTCGTCCAATTTCACGACCTTAACCCCATTTCTGACCTCTGGTGGAATGAACTTCAGCTGTAACCCTTGTCGCTGAACTCGATTTCCTCGGACAACCTCAGCTAAACTCTTGCCTAGGACCGCAGATCCGGCAGAGTATGTGAGTTTTCTTGCCGCTGTTGTCAGATTTACCTCTACCTGGTCCTTTGCAATGGATTCCACAGTAGCCGGAGCTTGTGCAGCCACCGGTGCTGGTAGTCGTGGACCTTTAGAGAGAGGAGCTGGTTGTTGTAGGACTGTCGGTGCACTACCCATACCTGGTAGATAGTAAAATAACCTCATCGAATCCAGTGGTTGAGCAACCCTAGATGCGGGTGTTACCATTCGACTCGGCGGCTCTACCATCTTCTCACTATCTTTCTTAGGTTCCTCATCATCATCCTCTGTCATTTGCCCTTCATCTGGTGGTGGTGGTTATCTTCTCCGTCTAGCCATGGCGTCCGATAGCTTCCTTGTTTATCGTACGCCGAGAACGTTTTTAGGAGAGAGAAACTTGCATTTTATCAAAAATTAAATACTTTTAAACAAATAAATACATTAATCACACATTGAAGCTTGTAGGTCAACCGTATTCTATGGATTTTTAATACTAGGGTGCTTAAAACCTTCCCTAGGGGATCACCAGAACCCTTACCTTGAATTTTGGCCCAAAAGATTTTTACTCATTTTTTGGAAAAAATCTTTAAACTCGGTTTTCCTAGTTTTCCATAATAAATTACGTGGCGACTCTAAAAAAACTAAAATTCATTTAGAGCACCAACAACCTCGTAGTAACTTTTATGCCTTAACCTGCATAAAAGCGAACCATAACAAAAATTTTAACTTAAGACTTGAAATCAAAGTTTCAAAGCAAACAATTACCAAAACTAGAGAGAATCGAGTTCTTCTAGTGAATATGTGTATATTCCTTCCCAAAGTCCTCTCTATTTTTGCAAAGTTGGGGTTCTATTTATAGAACCTCTAAATCATCAAACCCTATGTTCCAAACGATGTAGGACTTCTTAAATTTCTCAATAGCACGCCATCATAAACAACATCAACGGCTAAGAAAAAGCAAATCAACAGATAAATGGTTAGATTTAACCCAAAATGAATCGATCTTCTCAGTTCTTCATGAACCAATAGCAACCAAGGATTCAAATTCACAAACAACCAAAAAACAATTAAGGATTTGCAGAGTATTACCATTGAATCGCCTAAAAAGCAAAGAAAAGTAGCGAGATTTACCGTGTTTGGACAGTATTTGAAAAGAGAAATGTAACACATTAAATGTGTTGCTCAATATGGTCATACCAGACCTGGTAAAAGCATGGTACACCTGCAAACTTGTCGAAAATGGTAAGGACGACATAGGAACGGGTCCACCGCCCCATGGCGGCGCTAGGGTTCCCAATGAAAGAGGGAAAGGGAAAGGGCGGGGACTGTTTGGACGAGAAAATGAAAAGAGAAGGGGTTTTGCCCCCCTCTTTAGTTAGACGTTGGGCTGAGTCTGGCCCTTGTTGGGCTGGACTCGGTGCACTTAAAAAAAAAGCAAGGTAGGCCTGTTTTCACATATATATATATATATACACACACACACACATATAGTATACGAATACATACACACAACTAATTGATTATTTCAATTGTAGCCGTAATTAACACATAATAAGCAATTTACAAATATAACAATAATTAGTTATCGAAATCAATTATGATTAATTTAAAAATTGTCAATGTGACTTGATTATGCAGAAATTAAAATTTGAGGGACAAAAAGATTATTATTTTAATTAATCAATTTCCTTGAATTAAATAGAGTGAAATACTTAACAATTGACAATTTAACAATTTAAAAATTAAATAAATAATTGCTGTAAATTATTTTCTCTTGGTTAATTTTAGCAAAACATCATAATTGTAAAATAATTAAATTAATTTATAATATTATAGAAATTACTTTATCAAGCAAAAAAAATGGTAAAATGTTATCTAAATAATTTTATAAAATTATTTTGACTTCTAAAAAATACATATTTCACTCTGTTTAATATTCAAGGACCCTGGGTAATCAAAACAAGTTATGGGAGGTCACAAATTAGGTTTCAACAATAGGACACTTGTTTCAAATAGTGACCTTGTTCAACTGGCAGTAATCAATACACATCCGCATCGACCCATCCTTCTTCTTTACAAAAAGCACGGGAACTTCCCAAGGAGAGACGCTTGGTCTAATGAAACCCTTACTCAGAAGATCTTGAAATTGTTGCTTTAACACACTCAACTCGGCCGGTTCCATCCTAGGTGGAATGGAAATAGGGTGAGCGCCCGGCACTAGATCAATGCAGAAGTCAATATCACGATCGGGTGGCATACCCGACAAATCTGTAGGAAACACCTCCACGAACTCGCTCACAATAGGCACAGACTTAAGTGATGGGGTGTCAACGCTGGAATCACGAATATGGGCCAAGTAGGTCAAACATCCTTTATCGACTAACTTCTTGGCTCGGAGGAAAGAAATAATCTTCTTCGAGGCTGGATTAAGAGTACCCCTCCACTCAAGTCGTGGAACACCCGACATGGCTAGCATAACTCTCTTGGCGTGACAGTCCAAGATCGTATGATAAAGGGACAACCAACTCATACCTAATATGATATTGAAATCTACTATATCCAGAATCACCAAGTCTACCCACAGTAGAGGAATGGTGCACACTTTGTGGTAAAACTGGACACTCTAGAGACAAGTGTACAATAAACATAAGGCATACTAAGAGAAACCTGAAGGCATCTGATAGAGGAGCTAAAATGGGGAACACAAATAGTGCAGAGATATAAAACAATCCCTATATGTGCCTGCAGTATGGACAGTGAGAAAGGACTCATCCTGAAAGCCCAAGGAAAATATCTGATACTACCAAAATAAAGTATCTGGTCTATTAAGAAGAATGAAACAAGAAAAAAGAACAAGTCTCCTTATAGGAGAAGAAGAGATATGACCTACCCTCTCAGGAAAAAGAAAGATCTCACATCGAGATATAGAAATACTAAGCCTCTCAAGACTACTAGTACAAGAAAAAGGAACTGGACTCCATATGTATTCTTAAGATGAACAAGAATAGGTGAATTTTACCCTTCTGGAAATAAGATAAAGATGAGGCCAGTTGATAGAATGATGATATCTGCAAACCTGACTACAACAGGTAAAAGGAATAGATCTTTTCATGAGACATCAGTACATACCAAGAAAGTATCAAAGAAGTCTGCAACTGGGTAGGAAACATATTCACTTGGGCTATGCCAGAATGGATGAAGAAAGACTTGATTCGCCCATTTGTACAAGGAAAGGGACCCAGGCTAGTATGGGTTCCTAAGACTAAACTTTGATTACCTAACAGTTACAGTGAAAGGAAACAAGCACAAACAACACTAGCTCATAGCTTGCTCAAGCCACGAAGAGGATTCACATATAAAGCTCCTTTCACTTATAGCATTTTGAAAAAAAAAGGAGAAATACGTATTAAGAAAATGGTGAGAAGTAATCAGATGTACGGGCACTGAGATAGGAGGGATCTTCAAGAAATCACGCAGAGCAAATGGGCTCATCAGCATATCTGTCAACTTTTTGAGAAAATAATGTGTGGAAAGCACACTGACAGGGGGAAAACAAGGCTCAACAACTGTAGAAGATCAATCTCAAGGGAAAAGCTTAATGAGCATTACAGAAGAAACGGGTTGAGAAACCCGTTCCAAGAAATGGCAAAGAAATACCAGGGAACAGGTAGCCAGAACAGGTCCAGGATTAAGGAAGTAAGCAATTGCTGAATACTGTGTCTCAAAGAAAAATAAGGAATTCCTATGATGTCAGCCATAAAATTGAGATACTAATAAATTGGTAAAGGGTCAAGAAGTGAGGATGAAGGCCGTGCTAAAAGAATGATGATACTAGTCTTCCTTAAATTTATTGGCTAGAATCCCTGGTTCAGATAGACTAAGTATTTCAAATTTGAAATTGTACAATACATTTCTCAGTCAAGTGCAGTTAATTATATGGCCATACCTCTAGCATGTTCATGATCTTAAACTATTTTTACAGAGTAATTTGTCATAACAACTGGACTGAAAATCAAGATTGCACATGGTTAGTCATTATCATTTCAGCTATGTATTCCTTTCTTTGAAATTAATTGTACATTTAGATCATCAAACAACTCGGACAACTAGTTCTACCTACCTTAGTCAAGAACCTAGCAATCATTAAAAGAGCTTTGAGAAGAGAGAAAAAGAGTCATGATGACCCATCTTGAAAATAGCTGCAATCAAATCAAAACACTTCCCAAAAAGACCTTTCACCTCCTTTATTCACACCACCTACCCTGTCCCCTCACCTTTACTTAAATCGTCCATAAATTCTCAAAATATCACCCACTTTACTATGTCCTTCATCACAACACCAAATCGGAAAAGAGAAATGTCTCTTTCTTCTCTGATAATCCTAGGGTCTCTATTTATTCTCATGACACAACCAATCCTGACTTCACACTTCATCTCTTTATCATCAACCAACCATTCCCTCCTATACGAATTTGCTCCTCAAAAAAAGAAAAGGGGAAAGTAAAATAGGTTGGGGCACATTGAAAGGGGGAAATTTCTAAAGATCTCAAAACAGGGACAAATATGAAAGGGATTATGTCACAACAACTCTTCAAGAAATTGAGTTGTTGGACATTACTGGTTCAATCCAAGCTAATGTCGGAGGTTTGTTGGGAAAAACAAATAAAAGAGATTTAAGGGTTCGTGAAGAAATAAGGAAGGAGAAAATAGAGAAGAACCCTCTACTATCTGGGAAAGAAAAACAGTCCAGATTTTGGTCCTCATGGACAAAACTGGTGGAAACAGATAGTGGATCTTCCTTGGGGTAAAAGGTGGCTAAAGATTGTGGTTCTTGAAGAATATAGCCAACAAAAATATATACCTCCCTTCCTCTTCAAAGACACTGCCATCATCTCACCTTAGGATTCATTAGTTACTAGTCTTAGTGTCACGACCCAAATAGTGGGCCATGACGGGTACCCGGAGTTGGCTACCGAGCACCACTAGTGGGCAGCGTGAGATGACTATCCCAGACGCGGGCTAGTAATGATGTATGACTCAAACAACTTACTTATATATATATACACATAAGTTATGATGTGGTTTTTAAAGTAAAAGTTAGTGTGCATGGTATCCGCCTTAAGAGGCAATCATATGTGTAGGTTATCTCTTTATCTCATGTTCCTTATCTCTTTATTATGTCATTATTCATGCCTTACATACTCAGTACATTATTCGTACTGACGTCCTTTCTTTTGTGGATGTTGCGTTCATGCCCGTAGGTAGACAGGGAGACGGTCCAGATCCCTAGGATCATTATCAGTAGATACACTGGAGCACCCACTTCTCCGGACTTGTCATTTATCGGTATATTCTTTTGTGCAAATATTTGGGGCATGGCGGGATCCTGTCCCGTCCTTATGATTTTAGTACTCCAGTTAGAGGCTCGTAGATACATATGTAGGGTAGTAGATGTCTCATGATCACCTCAGTGTATATTTTGTATATTATTTCGTAGCCTTGTAGGCTTATATGTATATGTATATATATACATGTTTTGGGAGATTTGAAAATTGGTTTATAACAAGTCCTATGTTGAAGAGGATAGTTGTCCAGGTTGGGTGTGATAGATAGCATGGTGCGTGGTGCTCGGTAGCCAGCTCCAGGTACCCATCATGGCCCACTAGTTGGGTCGTGATAAAAGTGGTATCGGAGCAGTTTCGTCCTAGGGTATGTGTACGAGCCGTGTCCAGTAGAGTCTTATTTATGGGTGTGAAGCGCGCCACACTTATAAATAAGAAGCTGCGGGGCATTTAGGAATGATAACCATCTTTCTTCTTCATAGATCGTGCAATATAGCTATATTATAAGAATTCCCTTTTCCCTAACCGTGCGTTATGTTTTCAGCAAAGTTGATGAAAAGAAAAGCTACAGCAGCCTAGAAGGGCAAGATAGTGGTCGAAGAGAGGATTGAACGAGAGCCGCCTATGGATATTGAGAAGGGCGAGCCCCAGAGTAAGGCCCTATTTCGGTTTTCCCATACTTCGTCCACTTTAGAGGAGCAAAGGGGAGTCTTAACCTTAGCTCCAGCACCCCCCAGTTCCTCCATCAGATGCCTCAAGCCAGGAGATGAGGCAGGCCATCCTTTGCTGACCCAGTTAGTAGCCGTGCAAGTTCTGCGGCAGGGTGTGGGCCATCGTGACAAGAGTTGCAGGAAGAGGGTCAGGTCTTCAGGGTTTGATCATGAGTCTAGATTGGTTCATCCTATGGGATTAGGAATTGGTTCTTCATTATCAGTACTCCATATGAGACAAAGCTTGCAGATACCAACAAGCCATGGCAGAGGTAGAGAGGGAGCATCCGGTTCGAGTGGTCCTCAGCACCGCCTTTATGCACTAGCGGGACCATAGGATCTTGAGTCTTCCCCTGATGCTATCACAGGTATATTATCGGTGTACTCTTATGACACATATGCATTGATTGATTTGGGGTTTACTTCGCTAGATATTACTCCTGATGTTGCCAACTGTATTGGGGTGAAACCTGGGCCAATTAAACATTTTGAGGTGTCTATACCTGTTGGTGACCCAGTGATAGCCAGAATTATGATTAATGAGTAAGAAAACCTCCACGAAGTGAGAGTTAATTGACACAATAAGTACAATGGAATTCTAGAAGGAGTAGGCAGGTACAACTTATGAGACAAGCCCTATTACTTATATTCTTTTATAGTAGTCAGCTTTATGCTGTTAAGTTTTATATTATATGTGTTTCTATATGTGGCCTTTTAAGGCATGGGATGTGTTTTCTGGGTTGTGTGCGGGTTTGGAATTGTCATGTTTACAAAGGAAACTCTGCCGAAATTTTTCCCAGGGATCTAAGGCAAATTGTGGAGATCTTAGGTAGGACTATGGCAAGAAGAAAGAAAGGGCCCAACAACGAGTGATTGGAGACGAAGTTAGTAGCCAAATGTGGGATAAGTGTAGCAAGTATGCATTAAGCTAAAAGGAACAATGATGAGGTCAGTATAGAATAAGAAACAGGGGAAGGTAAAATGATACGCTTGGAATAGAAAGAAGTTTTATGCACTAAGGAGAATTGAAGGGATAAGCACTCTAGGAGAAGGTGTAAGTTAGAAAATTTGGCTAACCCTCTTCGTTTTGGGGAACTTTAAGTCATAAGATGAACTTGATGTATATGTACAAGCCGATGCATGATACGCCGAATCAGATTATTAAGATAGGTTTCACTTGATGATTATAGTGGGAGAAACACTTTCATATCACTATAAGCCAGCCTTATTGACCTCGGTGAGACCTCGAGGAAAGAGGTTAAAAGAGATGTGTACACAAAAGCTCTTTGCCTGGCAATTGGGTAACCTTATGGCCGCCGTTGTGTTTTGTGTTATAGTTCAGGTTATATATTCGGGAATTTACTCGAACGATTATATGATAGGGATTGTTACTATAGAAATGAGGGAAAGCGAAAACAACATAAGGTTGATCAACGACACAAAAGGAACGATAAGTGACAAATATTCGGTGTGTGTTGGAAGCAGAGAAGGAAGGACAGAATTGGGGCAAATAGAAGCAAGGCCTACTAGAGCAGTAACCCGATAAGCAAAGGGCGAAAAAGAATCAAACCCTGCGGATCTTTTAACACTAAGTGGAAATGTTAATAGGTGTCGTGAAGCGATTGAAATTTTGCATTAGGTTGTGAGAAGGATGTGGCTAATTAAACTATGACGAGGAATACGGGATCCTTTGTTGAGTAAGGTATCTTCTGCATGAAGAGCGAGTTTACACGACATCTATACGAAGAATTCTAAAAGGACCATGTGTTACCCCATTATTAATATGTTGGGATAACAGAGTACAATACTCCTTTAGTAGTGTGAACTGATCGGAGAAGAGTGTAGAGGGATTGACGTTGAACCTTAACCTATGGTTTTATTAAAAGATGGTGTTCTGAGAGAAAAGAAAGAGAAGCCAAGCACTCTGGAAAATGTTAGGGTTATTATTTTGAAAATGAAATCATTCGAGAAAAGAATGAGGGGTAAGACGAAAGGAGAGACAAAGTTTAGTTGTGAATGATCAATGGACTGACTTTATACGTATGTCAAGACAGCAACAAATGGAATTGCATCCCCAGTGGGTTACACGGTAAATATCCCAGGGAAAGGTTATTGAGAAAAGGTGAGCCGAGAAAGGGCGAGTTGTAGACGACTCGGCATAGGGAGTAGAGAGAGGTTATGAGCTACATCGATGGAAATGGTGAACATACGAGACGGTTTATGGGTATTAATAGAAGTAATGAAATAAACATTGGAGTAAAGACAATTCCCTTATGATTTGATAGTCGTGGCAACTAAACGGTAACCAAAAGAGACCATCAAAGAAGTAGTCTTCGACTTCCCGAGGCAACGTGGCCGCCGGAGGCGTAAGAATGACATAATACAAGATATGGACCGTAGAATGGAAGACGGGCGAAGAATCCAACATGGCAGTTGTACAAAAATAAGGTGGGTTATGAGGTAGAGTTAAAGGATGGGCATGTGATAGAAGAGCGGTATTAACCTTAAGAAGATACATCACGTGAGTATTGCGGCTTCAGTTCAAGCACAAGATAGATAAGAATGAAACGGTATTTCAGTACAATAAGGGGCACCTGCGAATGATTTCATAGTGCGGAGATACAAGCGATGAGAGTAAGATTTTGATTAGAGGGAGAAGTGAATGATCCACTAAGACGGGAAGTCAAGTGGAATAGCCACCGCAAGCAAGACACATAGATGCGAAGTTCCAATGTCGCATAATGACTAGGGAAGCATTGTACAGGGAAAGACTTGAGGGAAAAAGTAATTGACTTAGAATTTGGTAATACCTTTGCTAGCGGAAGGACGCGGAGTTAACAATAGGAGAGGATTGAAATGGAAATGAATTAGTTGAAGGCATGTGAATACTCGATGGTAGCGACCTACACTGAAAAGGAATAAGTGGGCGTGATTGTTTAAGAGAGAAAGTGTACGAGTGATACGGGAATTTCAAGCTTAGAGTACTCAAACACGAAGAAATTAAGGCCGCACCGTGAATTAAATACAGTAAGATGGATTTAAATGAAAAACTGAAAGCGAGTGGTGGTGGTGAAGAAAATAATGCAGATTAAACTTGTGTAAGACAATTTCGTGGTACTAATCAAGAATGAGGATAAATCTAGAGCTGAAATGGGTGTTGCAATTGTAAAGAATCATATGAGCTATCTATGAAAATTTGTCAAACTAAAACGCTTGGTTCTCTACCAATGCCTAAAGATCGATACATTTCGAGAGATCTGGGAAAGATAGGTCATCCTAGTAAACCTCCACTTTGGAATAGATAAGCGGATGGAGCTCATTTTCGAACTTCCCAAGGTATGCTAGAACACGTACATTAAACCTTTAAGAAAGATGAAAAGACCTGTCAAGATGGCTTGGAATTGATATATACAGGTGGACACATAAATCTTGCAAGAATGAGAGGGTATTAAATCATTGGAGTGTGGAAATTTCATTTCAAAGAGATTTGGGAAAAATTATTAAAAGATTATATGAGAATTTCTTACTGCCCTCTCAAATGGTTTTGGAGTAGTAAAGGAAAAACTAAAAATATAAGCTCGATGAAGGTATTATGAAGGGACAAGGAAGTAAAAGAGGTACATTGGGAAACGTAAGAAGATATGAAGTCCAAATACTAGTACTTATTTCCACCCCAGCAGAAGTACAAGATGAAACGCCGCTGTTCCTAGGTATGTAATGCTTTCGCTTAATGCTTTTGGTCGTGTGTGGCCATGTTTTCGTGTTGTTGTTGTTGTTGTAGCCCTGTGAGGTGATGTTATTCTGGGTTGTTGTGACAGGATGGTAGTGCCATATTACAGAGAAAACTCTGGAAATTTTTCTGTAGAATCCCCGAGAACTTAACATTCGAGGACGAATGTTCCTAAGGGGGGAGAGTGTTACACCTCAGAATTTCGGGTTGCTGAGCGGTGAATAGACTAACGTAAGTTAAGGTGTATGTGATGTCCCTACAAGTAAGAAGGGATACTCAATGGTTCTAATTAAGATTCCAAAGACATTTGAGGCAAGGGAGGAAAGTTCGTCAAAATGAAGCTTCACTGCAGTTCTGCGAAAGGTGGGTTCGACGGTCATTCTTCGTACTGTCGGACGGGTCGAAGCTTCGTCGATTGTGCCATAGAATTGATTTAGTACCAAGACCATTCAACGGAACAGATCGACGCTCTGTCGATCAGTTCAACAGACCATCCTTCTCACCATAGTATGAAAGGAAACGAAAGTTGCTCACTGGAATTTTCACCACTTCAACGGTCAGATCGATGCCCCGTCGATCTGATCGACGTTTCATCGTTCGTATCATATAATTTCCTGACGGGTCAGATATTTTTTTATATGGACGACCCAAGCTCATTTTTTTTCATTTATCATCTTCTCCAACCTTCTCCACACCTCTAGAACCTTCCCCACACTATATCAACATAAACCCATGATAAATCAAAGATTAAGCACCAAAGATTAGTGGATTCAAGTGCAAGGATGTTCTCTAGGGCTTGTGGAGATCAAGAATTCCATTGAAATTAAAGGTAGGGTTTTCTCCAAGTGAAATATCTTCATTCAAAGATCGTTCCTACACAATCAAAGGTGAGTTTTATGCTCATTTCATGTTACTAAGAATATTGAGTGGTTGGAAGACTTGGATTATGGAAGAAAGTAGAGTATGAAGTTCAAATACGGAAATAGTGGTATGTTTGAATAGTAACTTGACTTGAATCATAGTTCTTGATACGTAATGAGTATAATCTTTCCATGAATGATATTAAAGATGTTGCAGAAGCAATATATGTGAATGAATATGATGTTGTTTCATAATTATGGTTATGGATTACTTTGAAAGAGGATTTTGAGAATCGAATAACGTCTAGCTTGATGAAGTTTGTTGATTATGATATTATGGGTGTTGTTGTTGAAGTTTGGAAGTTGTTTATTATATGGAGGAAGTTATCGGAACAAAGGAAATGCTGCCCAATTTTCGTTAGCCTTTTAGTCACTTTAGTCTAGATTTAACCATGTTCTTGATGAGCTAATTTAGTACGAATTCTCTTGAACGTAGAGTCATGAGCTTAGAAGGAGAACGTTTAGTTGTCAAGAAGATATAAAGGTATGTTAAGGCTAGTCCTCTCTCTTTCAAAGGCATGACTCTTATATTATGATTTCCTCTCTATATTTCCATGACGTTCTTACATTCCAAGGTTGAAAGTGTAAGATTATTAAGAGTCCCTCATGAGCTAGAGACAAGATATGTTCTATGATAATGATAATGATAATGATCCTATGTTTCAAAGATTCCAAAGCTTATGACATGATACTATTATGAGTTACCAATCTTATTTCCTGAATTCATCGAGGTTATTTATTGTTGTCATCTCACCTTACAATATTATCTCCTTCAAGGTGAGATAGAGTGATGATGACTGTTCCATACTACAATCGAAGGTCACCGACCATACGTCACTCCGATATAATTGTAGTTTTGATTGGGCTCACATGCATGCTTATTCTTATATATGATTATACCGGGCCTAGTTGGCCAGGAAAACACCACTACGCTAGGCGTAAGTGGGCGGCTTATGGATGATGATGACAGCACCACTAGTGGGCGGCGGGAGATGACTATCCCGGACGCGGGATACTCGGACACGGGCTAGTAATGATATATGACTCAGACAACTTACTTATATATATATATATATATATATATATATATATATATATATATAAGTAAGTTGTCTGAGTCATATATATATATACACACACATATTTTATGATGTGGTTTTAAAAGTAAAAGTTAGCGTGCATGGTATCCGCCTTAAGAGGCAATCATATATGCAGGTTATCTCTTTATCTCATGTTCCTTATCTCTTTATTATGTCATTATTCATGCCTTACATACTCAGTACATTATTCGTACTGACGTCCTTTCTTTTATGGACTCTGCATTCATGCCCGCAGGTAGACAGGGAGACGGTCCAGATCCCGAAGATCATTATCAGTAGATACACCGGAGCACTCCACTTCTCCGGAGTTATCGTTTATTGGTATATTATTTTGTGCAAATATTTGGGGTATGGCAGGGTCTTGTCCCATCCTTATGATTTTAGTACTCCAGTTAGAGGCTCATAGATACATATGTGGGGTAGTAGATGTCTCATGATCACCTCAGTGTATATTTTGTATATTATTTCATAGCCTTGTGGGCTTATATGTATATGTATATATATACATGTTTTGGGAGATTCGAAAATTGGTTTATAACAAGTCCTGTGTTGAAGAGGATAGTTATCCAGGTTGGGTGTGATAGATAGCATGGTGTGTGGTGCGTGGTGCTTGGTAGCTAGCTTTGGCTACCCGTCATGGCCCATTAGTTGGGTCGTGACACTTAGAATGTAGAATCTACCCTGGTCACAGTCCCTGGCAAAGTGACCAGATTCGTTAAAGTTTTTCCTCAAAACAATGTATCCTAGGTTGTCTAAGTTCTATGTTTTGCATATTGATTTGTTTGTACAATTGTAATCAAGGGACTGGAATTTTACTTTATGCAGTTTTAATGAAAAACAATTGCTTATCTTATGAATTTATGCCTTGTTTATGTGATTTGAATAGTTTTATTATGAACTTGTTTGAGTGACTGATTCTGGTTGTGTGTGAATGTAAGATAGCCCCAGTGGGCATGAGTAATTAACTACATACTCAATTTGAACTAAAGTAATCTGAATTAACTTTTCAATTATGCCAAAAGGGGGAAGACTAATTAACTATGTGCATATGTGCTTTTTGACTCTTGCTAACTGACCTGGTTTACCTTAAGAAAACTGGACTATGAGATGACAGGTTACGCAGTTGACCAAAAGACAGGTGTTTGTCATCATCAAAAAGGGAGAATTTATTGACATAATGTCATGTGTGAAGTTTTGATGATTGACAAAGTAAAAACAAAAATCAAGTGAACCAACTTAAAGGCATGAATGAAAGATGAACTAAAGCTTATCAAGACAAATATGTGATGAAGAGCTAGTGAATCCGCCCAGACAAAGAGTATCAAGCAGAAGAGATCAGGTCTAGATAAATGTGATAATTGTAAAGGCAATGGACAAATTGGTTGACATAAAGTAGAAGTTCCAAGAAATATAAAAGGCCTAGAAAAGCGAGCAACGCATGATGGGTAGAACAAGTCCATATACATGTTCGGTTGAAAAGAAGCTACAGAAACCAGTATACACATATCCTATGTTGCAAGCATGTGGCAATACAAGACAAGTGCAATGAGCAGATCAGATAGAGTATGAACCAGCCACATACATGATCTGTCACAGAGGCAGATATAGAGCAAAAGAGAAGATGACATAGTCACAGAGCAGTATTGAAGAATAGAACAAACATGAAAACATATTTATTACAAAGATTCATCAAGTGAAGTGGATGAATGAATCAAAAGAGAATAGATCATGCAGGGAAGAAGTAAAAATGACTTTTATCGAATAAAGAGAGTTGCAAACAAAACAAAAGAACTAGGTCTACAAACATGTTCCAAGAAAGAACAAGATCAAAGTCACAGAGTGACACAAGGCTAAAGACATGATTTATTCAAGTAAGAAATAAATCTAAATGAAGAAGAAGAAGAAGAAGAAGAAGAAGAAGAAGAAGAAGAAGAAGAAGAAGAAGAAGAAGAAGAAGAAGAAGAAGAAGAAGAAGAAGAAGAAGAAGAAGAAGAAGAAGAAGAAGAAGAAGAAGAAGAAGAAGAAGAAAAAGACAGACACAGAGCAACACATGATCAATGAAACATGACTGTCAACATGTTCCATCATCCATCACAAAAGTAGGCTTAAGACAGAGTTGCAGGAATGAACGAGAAGGGGATAATGAAACAGGTTTGTGAACATGCTCTATCTCAGACAATGCAAAGATTCAGAGGCAGACAAACTAGGTGGATGAAATGGGTTCGTGAACATGTTCCAGCGTACTATAGCAACTAGGATTTGCAGATTTATGGTAGACTTGGTGGCCAAATATGAATATTTTCTTGCCATATTTGTTGGGATTAGTAAGACTTCTACACAGACAGGGAGTGGACTCGACAAGACAAGAATCCAAATACAGCACAAACCCTAACATCTCATGGGCCTACTCGAAGAGAGTTTTGTGTTTGCCAACTTGCTATGCAGTCAATATTATAAATATCCAAGTCTTACAAAAAAGAAGGCTTGTGCACCCACAAAGAGAATTCAGAATATTGAGCAATCAAAAGATATATCAAGAATATTCAAGAATCCAGGCATGCGTCCCTAGTTCAAGCAGAAAGATTGAACGAGTTGTTCTACTAGATAATGTTTTCCAATTCTTAAGTCTAGATTCTAGTATTAGGTTGTTTATCGAGTTGTACTGTATCTGTTTTATTAGAAGCAGTTAGTTAGCACAAAAACATTGTAAATTCAACTTCAAGTTGGAGGTCAACTTGAAGGTTGCTTGCTAGTCAGAGGTTGATTAGAAAGATAGGAATTAGAGGTTAGTTCCTAGGCTACAGAGTTTGTAGCTTGAATTTATAGAAGCTCATTTTTGTAACGAAGTTTGGGTAAAATCCTACAAAGGTGTAGGTCATGGTTTTTATTGCCTTGTGAGCCAGACGATTTCTGTTACACCTCGGACATTTTGTGTTGTTGTGCTGTGAATAGACTAACGCAAGCTTAAGGAGAACATGGAGTCCATATGACCTTAAGGAGAGTACTTGATAGCTTTACAGCGCGTACTACAAGATTTTGAAGCTATATCAATCGGTGAATCTAAGTTCATTAGAGGAAGTGAAACATTGGTTGCGTTTGGAAAGCTTTCGCATTAACCGAGCTAATGTTGACTTTGTAACATCTTGAGACGAAGCTATAGAGCTCCTTAGATAGTTAGTGAAGTGTTATACAAGTGGAAAGAAGGTTCCGCAAGGATTGGAAGTCAAACGAATCGACGAAATCAATCTCGGAAAAATGGAGTTATACGACCACCTTATACGGTCCGTATAACTTTATACGGTCCATATAATGGTTCGTATAATAGTTGCAGTGAGGGGTCATCACTGGAGATATTATACGGTCACTTATACGAATCGTATAAAGTTATACGGACCGTATAAGTGTCTGTATAATCCAATCGGGTAGCTTTAGTTTTTTTTTATTAAAAGATGACCCAAGTTCTTATTTTTCATTTCCCATATCCTCCACAACTCTTGAGAGCTTTAAAATATTCCTCACACCATATTAACACAAATCCAAGGGAAATCAAAGATTAAACACCAAGAACCAAGAGAATCAAGTGTAGATAAGCTCACTAGGGTTTGTAGAAGTCAAGAATTTCCTTGATATTGAAGTTGGGGTTTTTCTCAAGTGAAGTATATTCATCCAAATTCCATTCTTATATAATCAAAGGTGAGTTTTACATCTATTTGATGTTATTAAAAGTATTTGAGTGTTTGAATAACTTGGATGAGAGAAGAAAGTAGAATATGAAGCTTAACTATGGCTTTGATGGTATTTTGAGTAGTAAGTTAACTTGAGTCATGATTCTTATTATGATGTGAGTATAATCTTGTTATGAATGATACTAAGGATGTTGAGGAAGTATTATACGAGGATGGATATGGTGTTGTGCTATAGTTATGATTGTGGATGACTTTGAAAGGGAGTTTTGAGAATTGAACATTGCTTAACTTGAAGAAGTCTATTGATTATAGTATTGTAGGTATTGATATTGATGTTTGGGAGTTGTCTATTATATGGACAAAGTTGTCGAAACAAAGGAAATGCTGCCCAATTTTCGTTAGCCTTTTAGTCGCTTTAGCTTAAACTTAAGCATGTTGCTAATGGCCTAATCATGGTACGAGTTCTCTTGAATGTAGAATTGTGAGCTTGGAAGGAGAGCGTTTAGTCGATAAATTTAAAGAGACGTAAAGGTATGTAAGGCTAGTCCCTTTTCTTCAAAAAGGCATGACTCTTATATATTTCCATGACTTTCTTACATCCCACAAGTTAAAATTTCATGATTCTTAAGAGTTTCTTATGAGCTAGACATGAGATATGTTCTATGATGATGATGATGCTATTCTTAGAGATTCTGAAGCTTATGAGATGATGCTATAATGAGCTTAAAATTTTGTTTTACGATTTCATTGATGTTATTCCTTGTTGTAGTCTCACCTCATGATATTAGTTCGTTCAAGGTGAAGCATAGCAATGAAGATGGTTCCATAATATAATCGGAGGTTACCGACCTTACGTCACTCCAATAGAGTTGTTGTTTTTACTTGGGCTCTCATGCATGCTTTATGTTATGTATATGTATGATTGCACCGGGCCTAGTTAGTCGGGCAGACACCACTACGGTGGGCATAGTGGGCGGCTTATGAAGATTATATCGTGCCTATTTGGCCGGTCAGACACCACTAGTGGGCGGCATGAGATGGTTACCCCGGACGCGGGCTAATGATGATCACACCGTATATATATATATATATATATATATATATATATATATATATATATATATATATATATATATATATGATATGATATGGTATTAGTTTAATGTAAAAGTTAGCATGCATGATTCCGCCTTAAGAGGCAATCAGTTGCAGGTTATCTCTTCACCTTATGTTTTCTTTATTTCTTTATTATGTTCTTATGCATGCCTTATGTTCTTATGCATGCCTTACATACTCAGTACATTGTTCGTACTGACATCCTTTCTTTTATGGACGTTGCGTTCATGGCCGCAGGTAGACAGGGAGATGGTCCGGACACCTAGGTGCTTTCTCAGCAGATATACAGAAGCACTCCATTACTCCGAAGTTGCTGCTTATTGGTATATTCTTTTGTGTACATATTTGGGGCATGGCGGGGTCCTGTACCGTCCTTATGATTTCAGTATCCCAGTAGAGGCTCGTAGATACATATGTGTGGGTAGTAAATGTTATGTGAACGTTTAGTGTATAGTCTGTATATCATTTTGTATCCTTGTGGGCTTATATATGTAGATGTATATATATATATGTGTGTGTGTGTTTTGAGAAGTAAATGAAGATCGTTTCGTAATAAGTTTTATGTCGAGAATGGTGTATGTTCAGGTTAAGGTTGATGGTAAGTTTGACAGGTGGTGCTCGGTAGGCTAGCTCCGGGTGCCCGTAATGGCCCTCTAGTTGGGTCGTGACAAAAGTGGTATCGGCGTAGTTCCGTCCTAGGGTGTGTCTATGAGTCGTGTCCATTAGAGTCTAGTTTATGGATGTGAGGCGCGCCACACTTATAAACAAGAAGCTGCGGGGCATTTAGGAATAATGACCGTTTTTGTTCTTCATAGATCATGCGATAGAGCTATAATGTAAGATTCCTCTTTTCTCTCTAGTTGTGCATTATGATTTCAGCGATGCCTGTGAAGAAGAAAGCAACATCCGCCTAAAAGGGCAAGACCACGACAGGAAGGCCGACTGAAAAGGAGCAACCGGTAGATATAGAGGAAGGTGAATCCCATAATGAGCCTTCGTCTCGTATTTCCCACACTCCGCCTATTTTAGAGGAGCATGAAGGGGCCTCAGCTCCAGCTCCAATGCCTCCAGTTCCTCCACCGGGTGCTTCGGGCTAGCAGATAACCGAGGCTATTCAGTTATTGACCCAGCTAGTTGCTGCCCAAGCTCAGCGACAGAGTGCGAGTCCTAGTGATAGAGCGACTAGTGCCAGAGCCCGTGATTTTATGAGTTTGAATGCTCCAGAATTTTTCGGGTCAAAGCCGGATGAAGACCCGCAGGGCTTTATAGATGAGATGCTGAGGACACCGAGACTAATACATGCTTCCGATACTGAGTCAGTGGAGTTGGCTTCATATAGACTACGGGATGTAGCCGTTCTTTGGTATAATAATTGGATACTTTCTATAGCGAAAAATACACCTCCCCTGGTTTGGCAGGAGTTCGTAGATACTTTCATCCGCCACTATTTGCCACCCGAGGTTCGAAAGGTCCGAGCTGACAGGTTTTTGAATCTAAGGCAAGGAAATATGAGGGCTCGAGAGTATAATCTCCGTTTTAATTCATTGTCTATGTATGCTCCGACCATAGTAGCCGATATGGGAGACCGGGTGCATCGGTTTGTGAGTGACTTAGGGCCACATTTGATCAAAGATTGCTTGACAGCTTCACTTCAGGAAGGGATGGACATCTCTCATATTCAGACCCATGCCCAAAATTTAAAAGAGCAACAGCAGCGGCACAGGGATGAGTAAGAGGGCCAGATCTGCCGGTGCTAGTAGTGAGTATAGAGGGGGTTAGAGGCCATAGTACTCCAGATATTCAGGCCAATCCGCGGCTAGTGCACCTCCTCGATTTGCGAGTAGGAGATTTGATCGCCCCATTTATTCTGGATTGGGTTAGAGTTTAAGATTTTTGGGTTCCTAGTTTGGAGGTGATTTTAGTCAGAGGAGACCACAGGTACCACGATGCAGTCAGTGTGGTAAATTATATGCGGCTCAGTGTCGCCGAGGTTCCGATACTTGTTATGCTTGTGGTCAGATTAGGCACATGATGAGTGATTGTCCCTCGATGAGTGGTAGAGGTGGGGCTCAACCCACAGGATCAGCAGCCGGTTCTTTTTCGTCTGTGCGCCCTGCAGGGCAGGCTCCCCAGACTTCAGCAGGCCATGGTAGGGGCAGAGGGGTAGCATCCAGTCTAGGTGGCCCTCAGCCTCGTATTTATGCATTAGTTGGGCGACAGATATAGAGTCCTCTCCTGATGTTATTACAAGTATATTATTAGTATTCTGTCATGATGTTTATGCATTGATTGACCCGGGTTCTACTTTGTCGTATATCACTCCTTATATTGCTGGTTGTATTGGGGTGAAACCCGAGCCAATAAAACCTTTTAAGGTATCTACTCTTGTTGGCGACCCGATAATAGCTAGGCAAGTATACAAAAACTGTGATTGTAGTATGTAATCGTCACACTGTAACTGATTTGATTGAGCTGGAAATGTTAGACTTTGATGTTATTATGGGTATGGATTGGTTGGCTTTTTGTTATGCTAATCTGGATTGCAGGACAAAAATGGTTCGGTTCCAATTTCCGGAAGAACCGGTGCTTGAATGGAAGGGTAACACACCATCTCCAAGAGGTAGGTTTATTTCCTATCTCAAGGCAAGGAAGATGATTTCCAAAGGCTACATTTATCATTTAGTCCGAGTTCATGACACCGAAGCAAATTCGCCGACTTTTCAATCTGTTTCGGTAGTAAATGAGTTCCCAGATGTGTTTTCCGATGAGCTTCCAGGTCTTCCACCGGAATGGGAGATTGATTTTACTATTGTTGTGTTGCCGGACACCGAACCCATATCTATACCTCCTTACAAAATGGCTCTAGATGAATTGAGAGAGTTAAAGACACAACTGAAGGATTTGCTCGAGAAGGGATTTATTAGGCCCAGTTTTTCGCCATGGGGAGCACCTGTCTTGTTCGTGAGAAAGAAAGATGGTTCTTTACGAATGTGCATTGTTTATAGGCAGTTGAACAAGGTGACAATAAAGAATAAATATCTGCTTCCGAGAATCAACGATTTGTTTGATTAATTGCAGAGTGCTAAGTGGTTTTCAAAGATAGATCTGAGATCGGGATACCACCAAGTGAGAGTTAGAGAAAAAGATATTCCGAAGACGGCTTTCAGGACCAGATTGGTCATTGAATTTCGAGTAATGTCATTCGAATTGACTAACGTCCCGGCAGTGTTCATGAATTTGATGAATAATGTGTTCAGACCTTTCCTAGATGTATTCGTAATTGTGTTTATCGATGATATTTTGGTATACTTTCGGTCAGAAACAGAGCATGTGGATCATTTACGTACTGTCCTTGGAATTCTTCGGAATCGTGAATTGTATGCCAAGTTTTCAAAATGTGAGTTCTGGCTGAACTCTGTAACTTTTCTGGGCCATATTATCTCAGCTGATGGTGATACTCAGAAGATTGAGGCTGTGAAGACTTGGCCAAGGCCTACAACGCCTACTGAGGTCCGTAGCTTCTTGGGATTGGCAGGCTACTAAAGAAGATTTATGGAAGGGTTTTCCTCTATGTCAGCACCATTGATGAAGCTAACATAGAAATCAGCAAAATTTCAGTGGACCGATGCATGTGAGCGCAGCTTCCAGGAATTGAAAGATAAATTGACTTCAGCCCCAGTCTTGACACTTCTAGAAGGATCAGAAGGCTATGTTGTTTATTGTGATGCCTCCGGTGTCGGGTTGGGCTGTGTGTTGATGCAGCACGGTAAGGTTATAGCCTATGCTTCTAGGCGGTTGAAGAAACATGAGAAGAATTATCCGACCCATGATCTTGAATTAGCTGCGGTTATTCATGCACTAAAGATATGGAGACATTATTTGTATGGTGTTCATGTTGATATTTATATAGGTCACAAGATTCTCCAGTACATTTTCAAGCAAAATGAATTGAATCTACGGTAGATGCGATGGTTAGAGCTATTGAAAGACTATGATGTGAGTATCTTATATCATTCCGGGAAAGCTAATATGGTGGCCGATGCTCTTAGCCGTAAGTCCATGGGCAGCCTATGTGATGTTCAGCTGAAAAGAAGGAATTAGTCCATGAGCTCTACCAGCTAGCTAGCCTAGGAGTTCTCTTAACAGACTCGGGTAACGTTGGAGTTGCTATTCATAACCCAGTTGTTTCATCCCTAGATATGGAAGTGAAAAAGCGCCAATATAAAGACCCCAAGTTGAGTCATTATCGAGATACACTTCCCCAGAAGGGAAAGTCACCATTTGAGATTTCTGCAGATGGGTTCTCAGGTATCGAAGCAGGCTATGTGTTCCAAATATTGCAGAATTACGCCATCAGATTCTGGAAGATCCCATTACTCCCGTTATTCCGTTCACCCAGGAGCGACAAAGATGTACCATGACTGTAAGTCAATGTATTGGTGGGACGGAATGAAGAAAGATATAGCGGAGTTTATAGCTCAATGTCCAAATTGTCAACAAGTGAAAATTAAGCATCAAAAGCCAGGACGATTGTTGCAAACTATGGAAATTCCAACCTGGAAATGGGAAGTGATCAATATGCATTTTATTATAGGCTTACCTCTTTCTCGGCGTAAGTATGACTCTATATGGCTAATCGTGGATAGACTTACGAAATCAGCTCATTTTCTTCCAGTCAGAAATACATACTCAGTGGAAGATTATGCAAGGTTGTACCTTAAAGAAATAGTGGGACTTCATGGTGTTGCAGTATCCATTATTACAGACAGAGGAACACAATTTACAGCTAAATTCTGGAAGTCCTTTCAAGAAGGTTTTGGTACTCAAGTGAGACTCAGGATAGCATTTCATCCACAGACTGATGGACAAGCTGAACGCACCATTCCGACCTTGGAGGATATGTTGCGGGCATGTATATTAGATTTCATAGGTAATTGGGATGGCCCCCTATGAGGCTCTATACGGGAGGAAGTGTAGATTGCCTATCGGATGGCAGTGCCATATTACAGGGGAAACTCTGGTGAATTTTTTGTGGAATCCCGGAGAACTTAACATTCAAGGACGAATGTTCCTAAAGGGGAAAGAATGTTACACCTCGGACATTTTGTGTTGTTGTGTTGTGAATAGATTAACGCAAGCTTAAGGAGAACATGGAGTCCATATGACCTTAAGGAGAGTACTTGATAGCTTTAGAGTGCGTACTACAAGATTTTGAAGCTATATGAATCGGTGAATCTAAGTTCATTGGAGGAAGTGAAACATAGGTTGCGTTCGGGAAGCTTTCACAATAACCGAGCTAATATTGACTTTGTAACTTCTTGAGACGAAGCTATAGAGTTCCTTAGATGGTTAGTGGGTGTTATACAAGTGCTAAGAAGGTTCCTCAAGAATTAGAGTCAAACGAATCGACGAAATCAATCTCAGAAAAATGAAGTTATATGACCACTTATACGGTCTGTATAAGGGTCCATATAACAGTTGCAGTAAGGGGTCATCACTGCAGATATTATACGGTCACTTATACGGACCATATAAAATTATACGGACCGTATAAGTGTCCGTATAATCCAATCGGGCAACTTTAGTTTTTTTTATAAAAAGATGACCCAAGTTCTTATTTTTCATTTCCCATCTCCTCCATAACTCTTGAGAGCTCTAGAATATTCCTCACACCATATTAATACAAATCCAAGGGAAATCAAAGATTAAACACCAAGAACCAAGAGAATCAAGTGTAGATAAGCTCACTAGGGTTTGTAGAAGTCAAGAATTTCCTTGATATTGAAGTTGGGGTTTTTCTCAAGTGAAGTATATTCATCCAAAGTTCATTCTTATATGATCAAAGGTGAGTTTTACATCTATTTGATGTTATTAAAAGTATTTGAGTGGTTGAATAACTTGGATGAGAGAAGAAAGTAGAATATGAAGCTTAACTATGGCTTTGATGGTATTTTGAGTAGTAAGTTAACTTGAGTCATGAGTCTTAGTATGATGTCAGTATAATCTTGTTATGAATGATACTAAGGATATTGAGGAAGTATTATACGAGGATGGATATGGTGTTGTGTTGTAGTTATGATTGTGGATGACTTTGAAAGGGAGTTTTAAGAATTGAACATTGCTTAACTTGAAGAAGTCTATTGATTATAGTATTGTGGGTATTGATATTGATGTTTGGGAGTTGTCTATTATATGGACAAAGTTGTCGAAACAAAGGAAATGCTGCCCCATTTTCATTAGCCTTTTAGTCGCTTTAGCTTAAACTTAAGCATGTTGCTAATGGCCTAATCATGGTACGAGTTCTCTTGAATGTAGAATTGTAAGCTTGGAAGGAGAGCGTTTAGTCGATAAAGTTATAGAGACTTAAAGGTATGTAAGGCTAGTCCCTTTTCTTCAAAAAGGCATGACTCTTATATATTTCCATGACTTTCTTACATCCCACAAGTTGAAAGTTCATGATTCTTAAGAGTTTCTTATGCGCTAGAGATGAGATATGTTCTATGATAATGATGATGATGATGATGCTATTCTTAGAGATTTCGAAGCTTATGAGATGATGCTATTATGAGCTTGGAAATTTTGTTTTATGATTTCATTAATGTTCTTCCTTGTTGTAGTCTCACCTCATGATATTAGTTCCTTCAAGGTGAGGCATAGCGATGAAGATGGTTCCATAATATAATCAGAGGTTACCGACCTTACGTCACTCAGATAGAGTTGTAGCTTTTACTTGGGCTCTCATGCATGCTTTATGTTATGTATATGTATGATTGCACCGAGCCTAGTTGGCCTGGCAGACACCACTATGGTGGGCGTAGTGGGAGGCTTATGATGATTACACCCTGCCTATTTGGCCGGGCAGACACCACTAGTGGGCGGCATGAGACGGTTACCCCGGACGCGGGCTAATGATGATCACACAGTACCTATATGGTTGGGCAGCTTATATATATGTATATATGATATGGTGTTAGTTTAATATAAAAGTTAGAATCCATGATTCCGCCTTAAGAGGCAATCAGTTGCAGGTTATCTCTTCACCTTACGTTTTCTTTATTGCCTTATTATGTTCTTATGCATACCTTACATACTCAGTACAATGTCTGTATAGACATCCTTTCTTTTATGGACGCTTCGTTCATGCCCGCAGGTAGACAGGAAGACGGTCCGGTCCTAGGTACTTTCTCAGCAGATATATACAGAGCACTCCACTACTCCGGAGTTGCCGCTTATTGGTATATTCTTTTGTGTACATATTTGGGGCAAGGCGGGGTCCTGTCCCATCCTTATGATTTCAGTATCCTAGTAGAGGCTCGTAGATACATATGTGTGGGTAGTAGATGTTATGTGATCTTTCAGTGTATAGTCTATATATAATTTTGTAGCCCTGTGGGCTTATGTATGTATACATATATATATATATATATATATATATATATGTGTGTGTGTGTGTGTGTGTGTGTGTGTGTGTGTGTATGCGTGTGTGTGTGTGTGTGTGTGTGTGTGTGTTTTGAGAAGTAAACGAAGATCGTTTTGAAATAAGCTTTAAGTCGAGAATGGTGCATGTTCTGGTTAAGGTTGATGGTAAATTTGACAGGTGGTGCTCGGTAGGCTAGCTCCGGGTGCCCATCATGGCCCTCTAGTTGGGTCGTGACAGTTTCCACGTAAAAATCACTGTGTTCTTTAATTACCTGATGTTCACATTCTGCAAGACTCTAGCATAGAATAGGTAAGGTAACGTGTTCCACCCTTAGGTGAAAATTGGACACGACATAAGATTGGAAGTAGGTCGTGCAACCTAACATTTCCCTTCAGAATCCCAAGCATGATCCTAATGCTGCTCGTGCTCCTCTCTACTACGAGAATATATCAAGATTCTGTCGATGAATACGATGATAGATGAATCCAATGAGGGCCTAAAAACCCCATTCATCAAATCAATGGAAGCTACAGGAGCATTTGTCAACCGAAATGAAATCACCAAAAACTAATAATGCCCATAACGCGTCCAGAAAGCTGTCTTAGGTACGTCCTCTGCCCTAATCTTCAATTGGCGATAACCGGATCACAAATCAATCTTGGAAAATACAGAAGCACCCTGAAACTGGTCGAACAAATCATCAATGCAAGGAATTGGTACTTGTTCTTGATTGTCACCTTGTTCAATTATTGATAATCAGTACACAGGCGCATAGATCCATCATTCTTCTTCACAAACAACATGGGAGCACCTCATGGTTATACACTAGGTCGGATGAACCCTTTGCTTAATAGATCTTGCAATAGCTTCTTCAATTAGGTCGGTGCCATTCGATAAGACGGAATAGAAATGGGTTGAGTGCCGGCTCCAAATCAATATAGAAGTCAATATCACGATAGGGTGGAATGCCGGGAAAATATGTCTGAAACACCTTTGGAAACTCTCTCACTACTGGAACCGGTTCTAATAGAGGAGTCTCCGGACTAGTATCTCGAATATACGCCAAATAGGAGAGACGCCCTTTTTCCACCATCCTATGACCTTTGAGAAATGATATAACCCTCTTCAGGTACTCACTAAGGGCTCTCTTCCACTCCAATCTATGGATACCCGACATGGCTAAGGTAACTGTCTTGGCATGACAATCTAATATTGTGTGGTACTAGGATAACCAATACATCCCAAGAATAGCGTCAAATTCTACCATGTCCAAGACTTTCAAATCTACCTAGGTGTCATAGCCCATCAAAGTAACTGCACGACATCTATATACTCGATCTACCACTACGGGATCCCCAACAGGTGTAAAAATGTGAATAGGAAAGTTTAGGGAATCACACATCAAATCCAAACTCAAGGCAAAGTATGCAAACACATAAAAATAAGTAGATCCTGAATCCAATAATACCGTAGCGGAACGATGGCAAACCGAAAGTATACATGTAGTAACTGCATCAGATGCCTCTGTCTTGGGTCTGCCTGGAAAAGTATAGAAGTGACAACAATCATCCGAAGTCTGAGTACCCACGACCACCACCACGCCCAAGATGAGTCCCACCTCTACCTGCCTGATAGCCACCCTTACAACCATGAGAACCACCTCTAGCCGACTGTGCCGCTCTCTTAGGCACGAGAATTGGAGAACTCTGATGCTGACCACCATTCCTAGGTCTGGGACAATTCCTCTTAAAATGCTTAAGGTCACCACACCCAAAACATCCACTAGGTACTGTGGATCGTTGAGAAACACTGGCACCGGAATGTCTACAAAGACCAGATGGTCTGTAAGTACTCGGAATTAACTGTCTGAAACCATAAGAGGTACGCGTGGACTGACTTCTACCAGATATTGTCATAGCTGCATAAACTGGCCTGCTTGGCGGATGGTAATAACCACTACCATAATATCCCCTACCTCCAGATGAGGCACTAAACCTAGGGGCAAAGCGAGGCCTCCCGACCACCCGCTCCTCATAATCCTCATGCCTAATAAGGTAAGGCTCTTAAACCGCATCCACAATCTGCTGAAAAGAGGACTTTGTGGCAGCCATATATGCTGTAATCAAATGAATTGGACAAATCAACCCATTTGTGAACCTCCTCGCCCTCTCAACCTTATCAGGAATAATCATCAAAGCATGGCGAGATAATGCGTGGAACTGAGTCTCATCCTCAGTCACAATCATATGCCTCTGGCCTCAAACTGTTCCCTCTTCCTTTCTCTCACACCATGAGGTACAAACTTCTCCAAGAATGCCTGAGTGAAAGAAGCCCAAGTGAACAGAGGGGACACTGCTAGTCTAGTCTCAACAAACAACCTCCCCCGCTTCTTAGCGGAACCAATCAACTGAAAAGTGGGGTAGTCCATACCGCAAGATTTCACTAACTCGAGGTTTTGCAACCTCTCATGACAGCTAATCAAGAACTCATAAACGTCAGCCTCAGGGTCTCCATCATACTTAGGAGGATCTATCTTCCTAAAGCGATCAACATCTTCAGTTCTTCCAAAAATATTGTGGGTTGAGTAGTTGGGGGTGAAGCAAAGTCAGGCACTGGCATACCTATAAAACAGGGAGCTACAGCAAGTGCATGCGTAGCCCCTAGAGTCTGAAACCCGAGAATCCTCATAATATCTGGAGTATGTCTTCCAACCTATTCTGAGAATCATCAAAAGTAGCCAGAATAACTTCCTGAGTCATACTCTCAAGAAAACCCAACATACGAACCAAAGTATCCTAAAGCACAGGCGTAGCAATGAAACCCGGAGGTGTCTGTCCTGGTCTAACCTCCTCAGCCTAAACCTGCTCATCCTCCTTAACCACATTCGGCTCAGAAGATACTACCCTAGCATGACCCTAAGGTGCCACTGGTGCTTGGCTCGGGCTGGTGCCGGCACTTGAACTCTACCTCTACCTCGCCCCTACTCTTGCCCTGAATAATAGCTCAAGCAACGGGCTCAGGTATAGGTATGGGTATGGCTCTTGCTCTCCAGCCGCAGCCGATCTAGTTTTCTCCATCTATGAGAAAGAGTGCAATAAGAAGCTCAGTATTCAATAAGGTTAAGAACGGTAGATAAGAATGAAAGAACTGAAATTTCCTAACAGTCTTATAGCCTCTCGAAGATAGTACAGACATCATGGTACCGGTCCGCAAGACTCTACTAGACACCTCTCCTGTACTTGAGAGACCATCATCAGCTCACCCTGAAACTCTGAGAAATGCTCCAATAATCAACACGCCTCCACTCGTGCCTAGATCCGTACCTGCACACAAAAGGTGCAGCAAGTTTAGAGTGAGTACGGGAAGCACGTGTACCTAGCAGCAACTTTGAACTACCCTATACTATAGCAATGATGAGGGTTGGTACTTCTGATACTCCTTTTGTTGCTTAGTTAGTCCTAAGTTTACAGTTTATAAGTATTTGATAAGTAAATAAGATTCTCATAATGCAATTGGATCATAAAGTCCATTCCTTTTCAAGTATAATTGTCAAGAATCAACCTTTTCATTGTTTTAAGACAAGTATAAGTGTAAAGATCCCATTTTTATAACGATTATGCCAAGTGTAAGCATAAAGATCCTATCTTTATATCAATTATGTCGAGTACGAGGATAAGGATCCCATCTTTATATCCTTTAGCACACATATGGCATGAAATCAAGTCAAACAAGCATAAATAGCACGAGATGTAAAGGAATGCATGCAATGCAAGTGAATAGTATGCAATGCAATGTCCAAATGCACCGGCATACACACACGCTCCTGCGATAGGTTTCACGTGACCCATGAGGGACTTATGAGGTCCATATACCCACCCGGAGAGGTTCCTAGACAAGACATGGCATAGTTCCAACTTACCGAGGACATTAGATAGGAGGTTATGGAGGACTCAAATTAAGGTAGAAGGCTAGTAGGTAGTCTCGCGTATCCCTTCGTACTAGTAGTCGCAATTTTGATCTATAGTTTATTGTCCTTCAATTCTTGCTACTACTTGTACTTCGATTATCTTATTTATCTGTGGTAGCAACTGCTTCTTCTTTTTTCAGACTGCTTTATCATGGCTTTTTCGCTTTTGTTAGTTTCATTTTCATATTACTTTGAACTGCTTGTGCTTATCTGACCTTTTCTCGTCATGTTTTCTCTTAAGCCAAGGGTCTTTCAGAAACAACCTCCCTGTCTTCCAAGGTAGGGGTAACGTCTGCATACACTTTACCCTTCACAGACCCCACTTTGTAGGATTTCACTGGGTATGTTGTTGTTGTTGTGTTTGACCAACGGATTGGAACATGAGAAAATTAGAAAGTATTTTCATCCATACCGAATACACCCTAAGTGTAAGCCTTAGTGTTACTAAAAATTAGAGTGTTATTCTTTCTTTGAGTTTATCTTTAACATTTTCTAAATAGTCATTGAAAGTTTTGATACTCATTATGATACAGCCACCCAAAAGATTCACGAAGAAAATAATCTAGTACTGTACTTTTTTATGCAATTTTTCATGCACCTCCTTTCTTTGATAGATATAAATTAGTAAATTGGTATCATTCTAACAGTTAAAACTTAAATAAAAGTTATTCTTTCACGTTTCAGTTTAACATTTCACCAAAACAAACGTGAAGATTTAATTCAAAGAATATATGGAGTACAAAAATGGTAAATGCATTTATATAATAGATTTTGTAATATTTGTAGGTCCACTTTTAGGATCTTGGAGAGTAAGAAATATTTAATCTCGCTTTATTAGAAAAATACTATGTTGAAGGAGACGTGAGAATTAATATAAGGAAAAATACTATGTTGAAGGAGACGTGAGAATTAATATAAGTTGTATACGATAAAAATCGGATATATATATTAAACCGGTGAGACCAAAGACTGAAGGAAGAAAGGAACAAGAACGTGCACGAAGGCTTCCGTTCTGAACCGGAGGAATGTTTGGGCCGAAGCAAAGGAAGGGCATCATTTGGTCCGGTTCCCCCATGACCGGGTTGGTCGTTGCCGTTGGTCCGTTTGGTTGAGGCCGTTAGTCCGTTTGATCGTGGCCGGTGGTCCGGGAGATCCGTTGTGCGGTTGCCACGCGTCGATAACGTCCTGCCATGTTCTACTGCCAATCGTACGGGTGTCAGATCGTACGGTCAACCTAACTCAACCTAATCCAACTCAGAGCTTTTTCTTTATTATTTTATTTTTCATGTTGTATGAAGCCCATGGGGCAATACTATAAATAAGGAGCATTTCCTCCTTTTAAGGGGTTGGCTCCCTCATATCAAGAACACTTTGTACTAGAAATATATACAAATCTGTCTCATTATCGCGTCGCAATCCGATTTCATTGTGTTCATCTCTCTTACATTTCTTCAATCAAGTAACACTCATATATTAGTAAATATACAAGTCTATAGCAAACCACCGATTATCAGCTGCTCCTTCATAGTATATTCATATATTTCTTTTCTCTATCAAATAGATTGACGCTTAACCACATATCCTATGCCTACTCACAAATTTAATTGATTACCCGAATTCGGGGTACACAAGTTTGGCGCCCACCGTGGGGCTAGGATAATAGTGGTCTTTGATCTTGATCTCTACCATACTCGTCAAAATCAAAAACATCTTCTGTTCGTCTCTGAAAAAAACAGACTAAATGGCTAACAGTGGGAAATCTGGTCACGTCAACAACAACGAGATCGTGATCGAAAATGTAGGCAACGGTCCACGAGGATTACCAAACACCGCTGACCCTAACCCCGTTAATTCGAGGGAGAGCCTCAACCATCAAAACACCATGGATCAGGAGAATGCCACCCAGCCGGGCACTGACCCTTTAAATACCCACGTTTCAGTTACCTTGTCCCGGACACAAGGCCGGAAAGAACCGGATACCCCGAATGATAATATTGACTTACGTTTGATTTTTGAAATGTTGCAGGAACAGAGGGCAGCGATTGCCGAACAAGGAATCGCAATTGCCTAGTTGCAAAGTGGAAAAGATAAAACGACCTCGGAGAAGACGAAGGATGTTGCTGAAACCAAAAGGGGTGAAGCACGGATGGTTGAAAGCAATGGGTCCGGAGCTGGTTCCTCCACCGAGGTCCTAAAAATGCTCGAAACTTTGGCAAAGCGGGTAGATTCAACCGAAAAGAGGGTGGAAACGTACAAATCTTGGGTGGATCAAATCTCGGGGGCTCCGCCTTTACTGAAAGTACCGGATTCGAAAAGGTACATCCAATGGCCTTTTACTCCGACTGCAGCTCCGAAGTTAATCCCAAAGAGCTTCAAAATGCCGGATATCCAGAAATATGACGGCACAACGGACCCGCACGAACACGTGACCTCATATACCTGCGCTATAAAAGGCAATGACATGGAGGAGGATGAAATTGAATCAGTATTGCTGAAAAAGTTCGGGGAGACATTTTCAAAAGGGTGACGTGGTACGATCATCTGCCCAAGCATTCGATCACTTCTTTCGAAATGCTCGCTGATGCCTTCATAAAAGCTCACGCCGATGCCAAAAAGGTGCAGGCCCGCAAGGAGGACATCTTCCGTATAGCCCAAAGAGACGATGAGTTGCTGCGTGAATTTGTCAACCGGTTCCAAAGGGAACGAATGGAGCTCCCTCCGGTTCCCGAAGAATGGGCCGCACAAGCTTTCACGAAGGGGCTCAATATTCGTAGCTCGACGGCTTTATTCAAATTAAAGGAAAGCTTGCTGGAGTACGAGGCTCTGACATGGGCTGATGTCCATAACAGATACGAGTCGAAGATTCGGGTGGAGGATGATCAATTCGAGCTTCCCCCGGGGCCAATAAATGCGAACAAGAGTTTTGAGAGACCAAGGAAAGGTTACGAAACGAAGGCCGAATCGTCCAGGGAAAGGTATCGGCCATACTCCCATTCGGAGAAGCCAAGCTTTAGGTCGGAAAAATCAAGGGATAGCCCAAGCCATTTCTCCGGTCGGGGTAATAAACGGGTTGAGCGCCTGTCGAACAGTCGGGGTCTCTCATTCAGGAGCGATGCCGGAAGCTCTGCCGGCAACAAGGATTTGAAAAAGATATCGGAGTACAACTTCAACGTCAGTACCTCGGGCCTCATCTCAGCTATTGGCCGTGTCCCGGATGTAAGATGGCCAAGACCTCTGAGGTCGGATCCGGGTCAATGGGACCCAAGCATGGTGTGTGAATACCACGGAACCCATGGTCACAGAACCGAGGATTGTCGCCAGCTAAGAGAGGAGGTAGCCCAGCTACTGAAGAATGGTCATCTCCGAGAATTACTGAGTGAACGAGCCAAAAGTCACTACAAGGAAAGGGAGACTCATAAAAGGGTCGAGCCAGTAGAACCCCAGCATATAATCAACATAATAGTTGGGGGTACCGACGCCCCTCGTGGGCCGGTGATGAAACGGGCCAAGGTTTCTGTTGTTCGCGAAAAACGCAGCTGAAATTATTTATCCGAGGGGTCTATCTCTTTCAGCAACGAGGATGCAGAAGGCATCATTCAACCGCACAATGATGCATTGGTAATTTCTGTACTTATCTTTAAAACTCAGGTTAAACATATTTTGATTGACCCAGGTAGCTCGGCCAACATCATCCGGTGGAGAGTGGTCGAATAGCTAGGGCTGCTCGGTCAGATCGTACCGGTAGCCCGGGTACTCAGCGGATTCAACATGCCGAGCGAAACCACAAAGGGGGAGATATCGTTGCCGGTTAACATCGACGGCACTATCCAGCAGACGGTGTTCTATGTAATCGAAGGGGACATGAAGTACAATGCATTGCTGGGTAGACCTTGGATACATAGCATGAGGGCCGTGCCCTCAACATGACATCAGCTGCTGAAATTTCCGACCTCAGAGGGAATAAAAGCAATCCGAGGTGAACAACCCACTCCAAAGGAGATGTTCGCGGTCGAGGAGGCGACACCGAAGGCCGAAAAATCGGGTCACAAGGAAGAAGATCCAACCGGGGAACCGAACACCAAATAGCAATCAAAGCACTCGAGATTGGACCCGGAGTATGAAGATGATGGTTTCGACGTACCCAGATCATGCGTCATGCCGGATGACTCGGATGCAACCAAGTCGACAGTAGAGGAGCTGGAACAGATCATCTTGTTCGAATATCTACCAGACAGAAAGGTATACCTGGGCACGAGGTTGACCCCGGAGCTCAGGAACAAGTTAATTGAATTTCATCGAGCTAACGCAGATTGCTTCGCATGGTCCCATATAGACATGACAGGAATACCACCGGAAGTAGCAACTCACAAGCTCAGCTTAGACGGGAAGTTTCCCCCGGTGAAACAGAAGAGGAGGCCCATGGCGGAAGCAAAACACGCCTTCGTAAAATACGAGGTAACAAAGCTTTTGAACATAGGCTCTATCTGGGAGGTAAAGTATCCGGACTGGCTAGCTAACGTGGTAGTGATGCCAAAGAAAGGTAATAAATTTCGAATGTGTGTTGATTACAAGGATCTAACTAAAGTGTGCCCGAAGGATTCATTTCCATTGCCTCACATCGACAGAATGATTGATATGACGGCCGGGCATGAGATGTTAAGTTTTCTCGATGCCTACTCCGGGTATAACCAAATTCGGATGCACCCGGAAGATCAAGAGAAAACATCCTTTATTACCCGATATGGGACTTACTGTTACAATGTCATGCCTTTTGGATTAAAAAATGTCAGTGCAACTTACTAATGCCTAGTTAACGGAATGTTCGAAGAACAAATAAGGAAAACAATAGAAGTTTATATTGACGACATGGTTGTTAAGTCCCTAGAAACAGAGGACCATTTAAAGCATTTACAGAAAACCTTCGATGTGTTCCGCAAGTATAACATGAAGCTCAACCCGGAGAAATGTGCCTTTGGCATCCGGTCCGGTAAATTTTTGGGTTTCATGGTGTCAAACCGGGGTATTGAAATCAACCCGGACAAGATCAAAGCCATCAAAGATATCGAGGTAGTGAACAGCGTCAAAGGAGTGCAGCGGCTCACCGGAAGGATAGCGGCGCTGGGTCGTTTCATATCGAGGTCCTCGGACAAAAGTCACCACTTCTTCTCCTTGCTATGGAAGAAGAACGACTTCGTTTGGACACCGGAGTGTCAAAAAGCTTTACAAGAATTTAAAAGATACCTGTCTATCCCACCACTGCTGCACACGCCCAAAGTGGACGAGCAGCTTTTTCTCTACCTTGCCGTTTCCGAGATAGCGATAAGTGGTGTTTTGGTCCGAGAAAAATCAAGTACGCAATTTCCTATTTATTATGTAAGTAGAACTTTGGGGGATGCAGAAACCCGTTATCCCCACTTGGAAAAATTGGCATTGGCATTGGTAAGCGCTTCTAGAAAACTCAAGCCCTACTTTCAATGACACCCGATATGTGTAGTGACTACTTATCCCCTAAAAAATATCATGCACAAACCGAAATTATCGGGTAGACTCACTAAATGGGCCGTAGAAATTAGCGGGTATGATATTGAATACAAACCTAGAATGGCCATCAAGTCCCAGATCTTGGCCGATTTTGTGGCGAATTTTGCCCCGGCCATGGTCCCCGAGGTTGACAAAGAACTTCTGCTAACCTCGAGAGAGGCCTCGGGTATTTGGTCGCTATATACGGACGGAGCCTCGAACTTCCAAGGTTCGGGGCTGGGAATCGTCCTTAGAACCCCGGCCGGGGACGCCGTTCGACAGACTATTAGAACTGCTAAATTGACTAACAATGAAGCCGAGTATGAGGCTATGATTGCAGATTTGGAATTGGCCCGGAGTATGGGGGCTGAAATCATCGAGGCAAAATGTGATTCGCTCTTGGTCGTAAACTAGGTGAACGGCGTCTTCGAGGTCAAGGACGAGCGGATGCAAAGGTATCTGGAAAAAATCCAAGTGATACTACACCGGTTTAGAGAATGGACCATGCAGCACATACCAAGGGAGCAGAACAGCGAAGCCGATGCATTGGCCAATTTGGGATCTTCGATCGAAGGGAAGGAAACCAACCCCGGGACTACGGTGCACTTATTGAACACGGCGATAGAAAACGGACATGCCGAAATAAACGCAATGGGTTTGACTTGGGATTGGCGCAACAAGTACATCGACTACTTGCGCGATGGAAAGCTCCCGAATGACCCAAAAGAATCACGGTCATTAAGGACCAAAGCTGCGCGTTTCTGCTTGGTAGACGGCCAATTGTATCGACGATATTTCTTCGGCCCCCTGGCTAAGTGTTTGGGTCCCGGAGAGACGGAGTATGTGATGAGAGAGGTGCACGAAGGAACTTATGGCAACCACTCCGGTGCTGAAGCTTTGGTCCGAAAGATCATCAGGGCCGGTTACTACTGGAACCAGATGGACGAAGATTCAAAAAAAATTATCCGAAAATGTGAGGGGTGTCAGAGACATGCTCCGATGATTCACCAGCCCGGGGAGTTGCTGCATTCGGTGGTTTCACCTTGGCCTTTCATGAAGTGGGGAATGGACATTGTCGGCCCATTACCATGGGCACCAGGTAAAGCCCGTTTCATTCTGTTTATGACTGATTATTTCTCTAAGTGGGTTGAAGCGCAGGCCTTTGAAAAAATCAGAGAGAAAGAAGTCATTGACTTCATATGGGACCACATCATCTGTCGCTTCGGCATCCCTGCTGAGATAACTTGTGATAACGGACCACAGTTCGTGGGTGGCAAAGTCAACGATTTCCTCGAGGGGTTAAAGATTAAGAAAATTGTATCAACCCCGTATCACCCGTGAGCAAACGGACAGACGAAATCCACTAACAAGACAATAATCCAAAATCTGAGGAAAAGACTTGAAGCGTCAAAGCATCACTGGAAGGAAATATTACCGGAGGTGTTGTGGGCATACAGAACCACATCGAAATCAAGTACGGGGGAAACTCCTTTCTCGTTGGTCTACGGGGCTGAAGCCCTTATTCCCGTGGAAGTTGGCGAACCCACTCTCCGTTTCAGCTATACTACCGAGGAGTCAAACGAGGAGGCCATGGCCGTAAAACTCGACCTCACGGATGAACTTCGCGAAAATGCGTTAGTCCGTATTGCAGCCCAGAAACAGAGAATGGAAAGGTACTACAATCGAAGAGCCAATTTTTGGCATTTCCAAGTTGGGTACTTGGTGCTTCGAAAAGTTACCTTGAACACCAAGAATCCCAACGAAAGAAAACTGGGCTCGAACTGGAAAGGTCTGTATAAGGTAACCGGGATAACGGGCAAAGGATCGTACTAGTTAGAGTCCGCGGACGGGCAATGGTTGCGCAATAACTGGAATGTGGCTCATCTGAAAAGATACTACTGCTAAGGTATGAACTCTCTGTATTTTTTCTATTTAACCTTTCTCTTTTGCAGGAAATCGAGAACCGGATAAAATTAGAATTTAGGCCTGAAAACACGTGTTGCACTCTTTTCCTTAGTACGGTTTTGTCCTAAAATGGGTTTTCCGACAAGGTTTTTAATGAGGCAACAAGTATAATGTGTTACTCGACAAAGACGAAGACAGACGCCCGGAAACTCGGGGTTGCGCCCAATGGGTGGGGACTTAATAGCACTCACCCGATCTTGCAGCTCGGATAAGAGCTAGGGGACTATCACACCCACTCCGAAGTTTACCCCGATTAGTTGAAACCGGAGGCCGCCCTCAATAAAATAAAGTCGGACCTTCAATATTAGGTTCTGATGTAAGGACCAAACGATCAGAACGAATCGTGTCCCCATAATATTTGCTACGGCAAAACCAAGAACCGGATCTTCCGCATTAGGTTCCGATGTAAGGACCAAACGATCAGAATGAATCGTGTCCATTTAGTATTGTTACGGCAAAGGCGGAAGGGAAAAATTCATTCTCATGTACACAAACATTTGCAATGCAAAAGTTATCTAAAGTTTGGATAAACGAGATCTCGAATGTCTTCCCGATGATAACCGCCGTATTTCGGCACTATTTCATTCATACATCCTATACCGGGCACTACGGTCGAAATTCGACAAAGGCAACAAGGTCATAGCAAACCGAGCCAAAATCGTTAACCCCACAAACGGGAACTTTTACATCAAAATCCAGCTAAGGCTGAGACTCAGGTGTCCGAAATATACCGGCCCTAAAAAATAGCCGAAAATACAGGCCCTAAAAGTGCCCGTCGTGATTCGGAGATGTCCAAATTCACAAAGCGTAGGATGATTCCCAAGGGCAAAAACTCCATAACATTCCCGGACGACATGTACCAGATGAAGAAAAAAGCTGATATATAGACACAGTCAGAAATAACGACTATTTAAACGAACCGACAATTCGGGCGAAAGTCATAACAAACAGTCATTCGAAGAAAAGAATCAAGAAAAACACATGTTCTATTCATACAAAAGATTTTACATCAGAGACCCCTACAAAGGCAAAAAATAAAAAGCTAAGTACAGGCCCTAAATCTATCCGGAATGGCTGGAGCCGGAGTGTTCAGACACTGTCCACTCAGAGTCGTCGGAGTCATCCCCGAGGGCACCCTTAGCCTCTTCCTCGATTCTTCTAGCCTCGAGAATAAGGGTCGGAAGATCCGTAAAGCCATGCTCGGCTTGCTCAAGGGTGATCCTCCGAGACTTCCATTTTTCGTACTCAGCAGCAATAGTGGCATGAGCCTCGGCGGCCTCCACGCTCTTCAGAGTTTCTTCCAAATCAGTCTCGGCCGGGCTAACTTTGCCGCCAGAACATCCCGAGCCTCTCCGAGGACATTTTGCATCTGAATGGCCGACTCGAGCTCGGCCTTGAGAGTGTCATTTGCACCGATTGTCTCTTCGAGCTCGGATTTTAGATCGGCACACATCTGGGCCCTTCTCTCCGCCTTCTCCTCGAGCACCCTCATACGCTCTCTATGCTGGGCATTCTTAGATTCGAGCAGCTTGTGCCTATCGGCCATGCTCAAGGCGTCGGCCTTGACAGAGTCTAGCTCCTCTCGGAGTTGAGTGACGGTGATTTCAAGCTCACCGAACCTTGAGGATAAATGCGCGTTTTCTCGGCTAAGGCCGATCTTGTCCTCTTCGAGACGCCGGTTGTATTCGACCATCTCGGCCAGCTCACCCTTTAATTAACGATTCTCGGCCTTTGTTGCGTCAAGCTCGGGTTGGAGGTTTGAAAGAATAGCCGCTCGGTACAACTCATCCTCCTTCTCCCGAAGAAGGTGCAGATATTTCTCTGTTTCCCGGCCATGGGCATCCAGTTGGCCCTTGAGAACGTCCACCTCTTGTTGGACATGGACGAAGGCTTCGTTAACAAGCACCACACTCTGCAAAAAGAAGCAAGTCAAACACTTTTCATAAAACGAGACAAAAAATTCTCAAAGGAAAGTATGCAGGGACAGTTGACAAAACTTACCCGATTACCCACGTGCATACCCTCATTGATGAGGCGCTTCCAAGAGACCCCGTTCATCTTTCGTTTATTCGAGTCCGAGATAAGGGGCCTCAGGTAGCTCGCTAAGCCCACCGGGCGAGAAAGAAAGCTGCAATCCTCGGGAACGGTGATCACAGCCGACCTCGTCCTCCTCGATTCCACACTTGGGACCGGAAAGGTGCGGACCAAGCCATCTCTGGCACCTGACTCGGTGGCCCGACTGACCGCCCTAGTAGCTCGGGGGATCTGGAGGTGTCCAAAACCAGCAACTTCACCAGTTGCAGGAAGAGTATCCGAGAACATGTCTTCGAATTCATCCGATCTCGAGGGCTGAAGTGGGGAACTCGGAAGGACCTCAGCAGCTTCAGCAAAGGCAGGGATCTCCGAAGACGCAGCAAGCTCGTGCTGGGGCACCGGATGAACGTCAATGGCGACTTCGGTCTCCGGGACCGGTTCGGTCCTTTGACCGGCTTCGGCAACAGCCCCCTCCCTGGATTTTCTTGTCCTTTGTAGGGGGGTCTCCTCGGAAGAAGCGTCGCCTGAAATATCGATGAATTCAATCGACCGTAGAGGAGTTGGGAAATGAATTTCTTCCTCACCTGTGTTTAAGGAGGGAGCCGAGGGTCCTTCCCCAGCTGAAGGAAGGGGTGAAATAGTGACAACCCCTTCTGGAATAGAGGCCACGGAAGGGGCCTCACTGATCCTCCGAACGAGGAGTTTGGGCTCTGCTTCGTCCCTTAAGGTCCTAACGACGCTCCTCGCCCGTTTCTTTGGTTTCTGCCCTTTGTCCGAGGGCCTTTTTCTCTTGGCAGCAACAACAATAGCAGCAAGGATACGAGATGCACCTTCTAAATCGAACTCCGGTGCCGACGTTGTGGGTTCGACTGCCGACTCTGGTCTGGGATCCACCGAGCCCTTGGGCAAACCTGAAAATCGAAGACGCAATGAATACGGGTAGTAGAAGATGCAGTGAACACGGGTAGCAGCAGAGTATTACCGTGGTTGTGGGCGACCCATCGGCCGCGTGACAGGTGGCCCCACGTCCGGTCGTCGTGGACATGCTGGCTAAGGAGTGTAGTAACCCATTCGTTCAGATTCCGGATGACCGGGGGAATCCATCCATTGGCTAATATAAATAAGAAAAGCGGTGAGAAAGTGGAACCAAAGTTCGATAAAACATACAAAAGCAATTACTTAGAGTTCAAGCTTACGCTTGTTGTTCCACGTTTCCGGAAAAGGCATGTAATTGTCCGGAATGATGTCCGAGGTCCTCACCCGGACATATCGCTCCAACCAGCCCCTGTCTCTATCTTCGTCCATTTTCGAGAAAAATGGATTCCGGCTATGCTTTGCGAGTTTTATTACGCCACCCCGGAACAACCTCGGGGAATATAAGCGTATCAAGTGGGCCAGCGTGAGCTCCTTCCCGGCATTGTTGGACAACAACCGGTGGCATGCCACGGCCCTCCAAACGATCGGACCAATCTGTGCCAAGGTCACGTCATAGATGACCGGATCGACCGGAGGGTCGAGCTTGAGAGTGAAAGGGTAAGTATACACGTATAAAAAACCTTCCCGGTGGTCAGTGACTGATTCACTTGGCCCGGGGGCAAAAACTTGAACCGAACGGGTGTCCCACCCGCAATCAGCCCGGACTAAGTCGAGTTTTTCCTCAGTAATGGATGAGGGATATCGCCTCACATCAAACCCCCTATCGGATACCGAAGAAGGTTTTTCGACCTCAAAATCTTTGTTGAAGTTAGGCTTGGCCGGTATAATGTCCGAGACAGTGGGCTCGAAGGTGCTCTTTGCTTTAGTTGGGGATGCAGGCTCGGTTCCTTGAGATGAAACCGAGGGAATATCATGGGAAATGGTTTCAGACATTTGAAAATATGAAAAGGAGAAGTTGAGTGGATTCAGAAAGGAAGTTAAAAAGAAAGAGTAAGGGGACAGACGGTTCAAGAAATGACAGAGTAAGAAGCAGCGACACTCAAACAAGAGCAGCTAGTAAAAATGGTGGCAAAGTTGCTTCCTTTCACGTGGTATAAGCGATGAGTCAGCAACAAACTTGATATGGAGGATAATTAGATATGGTGAAGATGAAGAAATGCAGTGAAGAGTGAAGATGAAGAGCAATGAATCGTAAAAATGAGAGAATGAAGAAGTTGAAGACGTTTTATAGACGTGGGGTTCAGGCAGTTACGGTTTCCAGCCAACTGGGGGGCGCCACGTGTCCCATAATTAATGAGGAATGACTTGAAACGACGTGCGTGCGGCGGTTGTCAGAGCGGACCATCCGGGATAAGACACGTGGCCGATGGCAGAGGAATGTGGCGCAACTGTTCCCGCCAAAAATGAAAAGATAACAACAGGCAAATAGAGTCACCGGTTTCTTGATTCATCCACTTCCCGTTACTCCGATAAATCTACAATCCGGGAAGTGTGGGGACTATCTGTATACGGTAAAAATCGGATATGTATTAAACCGTTGAGACCAAAGACCGAAGGAAGAAAGGAACAAGAACGTGCACGAAGGCTTCCGTTCTGAACCGGAGGAATGTTTGGACCGAAGCAAAGGAAGGGCATCATTTGGTTTGGTTCCCCATGACCGGGTTGGTCGTTGCCGTTGGTCCGTTTGGTTGAGGCCGTTAGTCCGTTTGATCGTGGCCGGTGGTCCGGGAGATCCGTTGCGCGGTTGCCACGCGTCGATAACGTCCTGTCATGTTCAACTGCCAATCGTACAGGTGTCAGATCGTACAGTCAACCTAATCCAACTCAGAGCTTTTTCTTTATTATTTTATTTTTCATGTTGTATGAAGCCCATGGGGCAATACTATAAATAAGGGGCATTGTCCTCCTTTTAAGGGGTTGGCTCCCTCATATCAAGAACACTTTGTACTAGAAATATATACAAATCTCTCTCATTATCGCGTCGCAATCCGAATTCATTGTGTTCATCTCTCTTACATTTCTTCAATCAAATAACACTCATATATTAGTAAATATACAAGTCTATAGCAAACCACCGATTATCAGCTGCTCCTTCATAGTATATTCATATATTTCTTTTCTCTATCAAATAGATTGAGGCTTAACCACATATCCTATACCTACTCACAAATTTAATTGATTATCCGAATTCGGAGTAAAAATAAGTGTCTCTTAATATAAGCATATCTCTATCCTCCATCGTGGCGCATAGATACTGCATATTATGGAATGTTATTCATTGTTTTTGAAAGGTAATGTTCTTTTGGCAATAAGATCAATGTTTTAAACGACAAAGTTGGTTTTTCCACCTGCGAGATATGTTCTAATTAATTAAGCGGCCTAGATAATCATGAGGCAAAAGTTAAAGCTAATGCAACCAATAGTGGAGCATTGTGATCTTGACCAAGCTATTCACCTAAGGTGTTTACCTCGTGCATGAGCAATTTTCTCTTTTTATATTCTTGAACATTTGATTTCTAGATTCTGTAATAATTTTTTGTTATACGATTTAGATTTGGTGACGTAGTACACTGTTCATATAGTTTTTAATTTCAGTTTTGAAATGAATTTCACATTCAATTTTTATGGATTAGTTTCACCTATGGTCACTAAATTTTGCTCGTTTTAACTATCAGAAAGTCAGGAAACTAACTTTATATCATTAAAGTCACAAAATTAGGTATTAATTTCTCAGAAAATACAGATCACCCAAAAAATCAGACTTCCAACATCGAAAAATGATACATCAACGTTTCTGATGACGTATACATGAGGCATGCCACGTCAGAAAATTCTTTTGAAGAATTTGTGCTTTGTAAACAGACATTATAATATAATATTTTGCTCCGTCAGGTCACGTAATTTGTAGTACCATGCTTCCAACAAACAAAATCTAACAACCTAGAAATAAAATAAATAACCTATTATAATTAACTGATTAAATTACATTGATAATATAATTTTTTTATGCCGTGAGTACATATAACTAAAACCCATTAATGACAACAAAGAAACACACCTCCCATCTGAAGAGAAGAAATGTTGAAAGTAATAATTTAAAATTGTAGGAAATCAAAATTGATTAGGATTTGGTACTTTAATTCATGTCTAATTAGGATTTATAGTTAAATTAGTATAGGAATAGGTTTTCCTATTTTGAGTTAAATTAGGTTTTATTCTATTATAACTAGGGCTGCTGCTATTTATTTTATGGAGTGGAGATTGTAGAGAGCATTCAGAGATTCATAGAGTTTATCAATAGAATAATTTTCTTCAAATTGATATCAGAGCTTATACGATCCTGGTAAAGAATTAAAGAGCTTTCGCTGTCAGCGAGCAGCTATAACCCATATACCGTCCGTCCGGTGAATGATTTTGTTAGCTCACGCCGGGCCAATAATATGCAAGTGAAAAACAGTCATGCTGAGAATGATTGAAAAACAAAACATTGCATGTTCAAAAGATGCAAACAAATTTGCACAAGAGGAAAGAACGATCTTCTCTAAAAATTGGAGAAGTGAGTTTTTTTTATTTTTTAAAAAAGGTTGATGAGAGAGTGCATCAACAAAATTGGAATGTTGGAGAGAAAGTGCTCCAACGGTTGAAGGTTGAAAGAAAGTGCTTCAACAATTGAAGGTTGGTGAGAAAGTGCATCAACAAATTGGAATGTTGGAGAGAAAGTGCTCCAACGATTGTGAAGGTTGAAGAGAAAGTGCTTCAACAATTGAAGGTTGGTGAGAAAGTGCATCAACAAATTGGAATGTTGGAGAGAAAGTGCTCTAACGATTGTAACGGTTGAAAAGAAAGTGCTTCAACAAATTGAAAGATGGTGAGTGACGGTTGAAGAACAAGTGCCTCGACAATTGATGGGTTGGAAACAAGTGATTCGACAATTGGAAGATGATGACAAGTGCATCAAGAATCAGATATACAATTTTGAATTACGGGAGAATGTTGCAAATAATAATTCAAAATTGTAGGAAATCAAAATTAGTTAGGATTTGGTATTTTAATTCATGTCTAATTAGGATTTATAGTCAAATTAGTATAGGAATAGGTTTTCCTGTTTTGAGTTAAATTAGGTTTTTTACTATTATAAATAGGGCTGCTGTTATTTATTTTATAGAGTGGAGATTAAGAGCATTCGGAGATTCATAGAGTTTATCAATAGAATATTTTTCCTTCAAGAAATATACCAAAATGTTGTTTTATGCACCACTATTACACAGAGGGGGCCAGGGTGAATTGGGTCATGACTTAGTTTAAAAGTCTTATAAAAAATTTCAAAAGTCTGCTCAACTTCCTGAAACTAGACGATGGAACTGGTTCTTGTTGAGTGTCGCCTAGTAGCTGCAAGTAGAAATAGAGCAGAATAATTTAAAGAACACGCAACTTGGCTCAAAAGTGTAGAAACCACGACCTAACTTTGTAGGATTTAATCTGAACTCCACTATAACAACAAGCCAACAACTCAGTGACCTAAGATTTAAGAGATTAACTCAATCTGACATGACAAACAAAGAAACAGGAACGGGTGGTTCTTTGATTCCATTGATAGAAATCTAACTAGATAAAGACTCTCTCTATAATTACTTTGAGAAGAGAATAGTTGGTTTGAGTGATAAACTATGTAGGAATAGCTTTTCTGTGGACGAGTTGTTCAAGTCGAGTTTCCTTATTGTCCCTTCTAAGACATCCCTTTTAACTAGGGTTGTTCATGGTTTTGATTAAAATCAAAACCAAATCGAATAAAAAAACCGACATTTGGTTTGGTTTGGTTTGATTTGGTTTTAAATTTTAAAAACCGATAATATTTGGTTTGGTTATGGTTTTATTAAAAAATAACCGAACCAAACCGATAAATTATATACATAAATTTTATAATTATTTATATGTATAATTTTAGTTTTTCATAAATAATTATAAATATTTTATACCTTTTAATCATTAATTTGATTTTTGGTCTACTTATTTCACATGATTATTTAAGGCCCATGTTTTTAAGAATATGTTCAGGCCCATGTTTTTAAGAATATGTCCAAGCCCATGTCTTTAAGTTTTTTAACTCTTTAAGTGTAAATCTACTAACAGAAGCTCACGTTAGAGTTTAATGTCTTTAACTTAAATTTTTAGCCTTTCTTTGTTAACCATTTGATTTTAGGTTGTTTCTTCTTCTTTTTTTCGAATTTATACCTTTATTTTTTCTTGTCTGAATTCGTCCTAAACTTCTAATATTTTTCATATGAAAAGGACAGAGGTTGTAGATTTGGAGGTTCCTATAGAAGATACTTCAGCAACATCAGCATTTGCTGCAACTCAAGCACATGGTAATGCCCTAATACTTCTTCCGTGGGTAATCCTTCTAAAAAGCAGAAAAGAACAATTCCTTGTAGTCGAGACCCTAGCCTTGGGGATAATGATAGAAAAACATCTGAAGTTTAGAATCATTACACAAAGTTTTTTTTTAATAAAATGGGAGAATTGAGGGCAAAATGCAAGTACTGACCTAAAGTTTGGGATCATTACACAAAGTTTTTTTATTTCATATATTTTCATTTTAATTTTAGGTAGTCTTTATGTTTAATTAATATGTATGTTTGTTACAACAACTAAAAGCTCCTATGCTCTACTTTATTTCCAGGTATGTGTATTAAGATGACAAAAATGGTACAGCCACTACTAAGTTAGTTTTTCGCTCAATATGTAATTGTTTAGCAACTTTGGGTAACTTGATACTACACTATCACTAATAGTGAAAATGTTTCTATGATGTATGTTCCACCTTAAACTATAAATAAAAGTTATCGTTTGACCAAAAAAAAAAAAGACATGTCTTTTTCAACTTTTTAATATTTTACTGATAAGTCTCATGACTGCTAGTCATAAATCGAAAAATCGAACTAAACTGAACCAAACTGGTGGTTATTATTTTATTTGGTTTGGTTATGGTTTTAGACATTTAAAAACTGACTAAATTGGTTTGGTTATGGTTTTAATCAATAACCGACCCAAACCGAGCCATGAACACCCCTACTTCTAACTTTTCTATTTCCAAAGGAAGAAACATAGGTCGTCCTCTCTTCCTGGTCTTATGGAACTAGACATTGAATACCTGGGGATTCAACATCGCTGGCTAGAGCATTTGAATCAAAGCATGAGTGTCTGCTATTAAGAGGGTGTGGGACGAGTTTCTGTTTCATACAACTTGGGCCGAAGACCTACTACTATAATTATAGGATCGGACCATGCAAATTCAGTCCCCAACAATCCTAGATTGTTGCTATCCCTTTCAAGTTAACTCTAACTTGAAATCAATTAAGTATCAGGGGTGTCCTTTGGGTAAAGCTGCTGAAGCTTGGGCTTTTAGGCCCCCAACTTTTCGAGGCCTCATTTTATACCACAATAGTTATAGTATAAGCTTCCTTTTTTAAAAGAAAAAAAAAAAAAAGTACTACAGATTTTTACTAAAAATGGAATGTATCTTTTGAATTTTGATTTGATATAAAGGGGGCCTCAAATAAAGCTTGTAACGTGAAAAACACAGAATTTATAGAAGGGAAGTGAAAAAGTAATCATTAATTTTTCTTTATACCTTTTCATTTTTTATTTTTTTTTGGCTATGTAAAACTCATTTAGTTTCCTAAATATCAACCTAAACTTCCTCTGTGTTTATATTTTCTTTGTTACTTCAATCTTCAAAAAAAAATTCTTTAGCAATATTATTCTTGAAACAAGCAAGAGCAAAAGTGTATGGCAAAAGAAATTATTTATCTTCATTTTCTTGGATATCAAGCATTATTGAAAGTTTATGAAGAAATGAGTTCTTATTTTGAGATCAAGTTACTTGAATCAGGTTATGTTTCTTCATTTTTTTAATATTATTTTTTCAATAAAGTTTATTGTGCTTGGTATTTCTATTACATAGGCATATATTGTTGGAATTTTCAAGAGAAAATAAAAGAAATAGGCAAAAAAGGAAAAGTACTTTTCTTTCTTCTTAAAAGAAAAAAAAATAGTTTTCTTTCTGAAAAAATGCATCTCTTCCCAAAAGGTTGCATCATTTCAGGTTTAAGAATTAAAACATCCCTATAAATAGAGGAAAATCCTCGAAATATTTCTGTCATAAGAAATACTCAAAAAAAGCAGAATTCTTCCTTAAGAAAAAATGCATAAGTTTAGTGATTGCAGCATTATTCTTGTGTGTTCAAAGACTTGATTTCATTATTTCTTAGCTTTGCTTCATTCTATCCCAGGAGAGTATTTGTGAGAGACAAATAATTCTATTTGGAAAGTGCTCCAAATAAGATATACTGCTTGAAGCATATCCAGATTTCTCACCACAAACACACAATTTTCTAACATATATTGTTATTTTATATTATTAAAATTTAAAAAATGTCAACTGGAAAATATGAATCTGGTTATTCAAAAATTAAAGGAAAAAAGAAAAAATGAAGCTCTGCTACAATCTCAAAAAGGAGCTCTTGTTAAATTTTTAACAAACAATAAAAAAATCAAAAAATATAGGAGAGTGTTCACTAGATGAACAAGTTACTAACCTGGGTGAATTAGATTATAATACCATTGTACACGAAGAGGAGGAAATTTGTGAGAATGAGAAATCCGACATAGATCCTCAGTGGAAAGAAGCTTCTTAAAACTAAAATTGATAAAATCTTACTTAAGATCAACCATCTCTCAAGACAGATTGAATGGATTAGGTATATTATCCATTGAAAAAGAATTATTAGAAGAAATCGATTATAAGACGATTATTCATAGCTTTGCATCTCAAAAAGCTAGAAAAATAAATTTAAATAAAAACTACTCCTATTTTATAACTTTTTCTTTAAATAAAAATATTAAGTCCTCTCATCGAAGTTTGGCTTTAGGCCACTGATAGTGTTGAGCCGCCCCTGTTAAGTATTAATTCTCAAGTAGTACCTTAAAAAGTACATCTCAAATAAGCAGATTAAGGTTACATTAACTAGCTTAATAGGCTCAAACTAAGACTTTGACTCAAGACAACTTGACAGGTCGCTCAGGAACAGATATCCAACTTGTTTCTTTGCACCTCACTTTACTTTGAGTTTTCAATGCTATAATATTCTGAATTTTCTTTCAATAAAATTTTGGAAGTGCGTTAGTAGCCGCCAGTTCAAATCAAATCCTAACAAAATAAAGAAAGTAAAGCCTGTTTCACGTGAAATGGGTTTTTACCAAAATTAGGATTCCTACACTCTTACCTTTCCTCAAAACCAAGTCTTTAGCAAATTCTTAACTACCGTCTACTAGGTCCACAAGTAAGTAGGCGTTTGGCAAAAAAAAAAAATCACTTTTTTTGGAATTTTTGAAGTTGGAGTTGTGTTTGGCCATAGTTTTTGCAAGTAATATTTGGTTGTTAAAATATACTTTTCCTAAAAAAAATGAAATATGATTTATACCCCTCAATGTCTAAAAACTAGCAAAACCATCCAAAGCAATTAATAAACATAAACCAAGACAAGAAATATAGCAATTATACTTGAGATCAACTTATGTAGTGCTCAAAACTGATGGTTTCTTTCAAACAAAAGGCTGCAACTGGGAGTTTTACTGGTGTACACAAAAAATAGAGCATCTCTAAGATGGTTTTGTTGCAAAATTCTCACCTGCTTCTTTTATTTTAGAGGCTTTCTAGCACACGATGTTCGATGCTGTTGGAGTGGAGAGCAATTGAGCAATATAAATTGCTTCTGACCAGTGAAAAAAAATGTATGAAGTTTTAGGGTAAAAATTGAGCAACATAAAATCTTTTGGGGTAAAAATTGAAAATAAAAAAATAAAGTAAAGGTCCAAAATAGCAAATAGAAAAAGTGAAAAACAAGTTTTAGTTGTTTTTTAAATAAGTTGTATTTAGAATTTTTATGGCCAAACAAAGTGAAAAAAGTAAAAAAAAAAAAAAAAAAATCGAAAAAAAATGAATAATTCTCCCCTGATCAACCTTTGTACCTTTCAATATTGGATTTCGAATATAAATATGTTCTTACGACTAAATCATTTTGGATTACATCCTCCTTCATTTTCCATTTTATAGTGAGGAGGAAATGGCTGTCGAATTTATTGAACTAAGCGGGCCCAAGAATAGTTTACCTTTTCTTAATTAATTACATAATCTGATCTTTTTACTTTTTGTCCCTTCGGGGTGTTGCTGGGGGCAGCCATACTATGTATATAAATAGCTATAGCCATAGGTACTTTCATAACTATAAACATAGAAAATATTATTACTCCATTAAGTTTGAGGGAATTTAGTGCACGTTTAACTGAAAATGGCAGGTGAGGGAGCAATAGAGGTTAAGAACAAGCAGGTATTATTTAAAGATTATGTGAGAGGCTTCCCTGAAGAATCAGATATGTATATAAGTACAGAAAAAACAATAAGTTTGAAAGTCCCAGAAGGATCAAAGGGAATTGTTGTGAAGAATCTATACCTGTCTTGTGATCCTTACATGCGTAATCTCATGAACAAATCTGATATTGATGGCTTTGCAGCTTCTTACTCCCCCGGTTCTGTATGTATCCACAATTCCCTCTCTTTATGTGTTTTATACGTAGTACTATTTATTTACTCTTTTTCTTCCACTTTATGTAGCACTTTTGGCTTTTGGAGAGATTAATTCAGATTATGTGAATTTTGATCAATATTTTAAAATGTTTTTCTGTTATCATATTGACATGCAACCTATAGCACTAATTTTATATAAGATATTGAGTTATTTTAATCAAATTTAGCTTCAACTATTAGCTAAATTGACTCGAAAAGGCTAAAAGTGGCACATGAATTGGGACACAGGGAATAACTTTTAAATATCCTTTGTGTGTTTCAGTTTATTTGACGGAGTTTAAGAAAAAGAAAGAAGAATTTTTGAAATTGATAATCTAAAATATGTCATGAGATTTTTGTGTCTATAAAAGCATGTCATTAATAGTAATATGAAAAAATTGAAATATACACAATTTTCACATATAAAATGTATCCTCTTTTTTTAACAGACTAATGATAAAATAGTGACTCATTAAATGAAATAGAGGGAGTACGTACGTACCTCCAAGAGATGTTTGACATCATATTGTTTTATTATATAACTTATCCTTTCAACTATGTGACCATTTCATTTAAACTTTTTGCTAGGTAAATACACAATTCAATGCGGGATAAGATTAGCAAAAGTTGTTGGGATCATATTTCACCATCAATCAAGTAGCAAAAAGTAGTTCCATGCGACAGAATAGGACCACACGTGGGGAGTGTGTGAAACATAATATAACTTTAGTATAAATAATAAAAACATGCTTTCTTTAATAATTTAAGTTTTTAGTTGATGACGTGGTTGAGATAATTTAAAATAAATCCAAAGGTCACCCTTAATCTATTTAAATAAGGTACATGCATAGTACATAACCTTTGTATCGTTATTGATTTTCCATCACTTAGTTACGTCGATGGTGGCGCTTTGATATACATTTGATTAAACGAAAACCAGGAATATAATATAGTAATATTTAAGTTTAAGGTGCACGTGCATGGAGTGTTCGAGAAAAGTTAGCAAATTTCTTTTTAATAAAACGTTAGCAGTGTGATTGCTTGTTCTATTTTCTATTCTAAACAAAAAAAAAATTCTGGAAACAGCCAATAATAGGATTTGGAGTAGCTAAAGTGATTGACTCAAGGGATCCAAACTTGAAGAAGGGTGACTTAGTATGGGGAAAAACTGGATGGGAAGAATACAGTGTCATAGAAGAACCTTCTGCTCTTTTCAAGATTGAAAATACTGATGTACCCCTTTCATACTATACAGGAATCCTTGGTAATGTTTCACATTTTGTTATTTTGAATCTTCTCATTTAGAAATCGTGCTAGTTGAAGCAATTTTAATATTACTTCTTTTGTCTCAATTTATGTGAAGCTATTTGATCAGATACAAAGTTTAAAAATGAAAGATCGACTTTTGAATTCTATAGTTTAAAACATGTTATAGATATTTGTGTGGCTATAAATTTCATTAAGGGTAAAATGAAAAGTTTAAGTTAATTGTTATTCTTCTATCCCAATTTATGTGACACTTTTCGGATTTAGAAAGTCAAACTTTTTAATTTTAACTTTGAATTCGAATAAGGAAATTTTCTTGAACTAAAATTTACATATTTGAAAATTATGTAAAAGGTACTATAAATCACAATAATTGACAATTCAAAGTATTTAAAAGGTATATGAAAAAATTGCAGTAAAAAATAACTCGTTAATTCTCGAAATCTAAAAGTGTCACATAAATTTGGAGGGAGTAGTAAATACAGAAATTGTCTGTCATTTCTTTTGGGATTAACGAAAAAGGAAAGAATATTACATAAATTAAAACAGAGGGAGTAATAAGTTGAGATACTCCCTCCATCCCATATTACTTGGTCACTTTCTCTTTTGCACGATCCTTAAGAAATCGTAAATAAAAGATGTTTCTCCAATAAATACATTCTAATCGATATTGATTATTTTTAAGAACATTTAATATTAAGGGTAAGGTGGAAAAGATTTAATTAATTTTATCTTGGTTTTATAAATGAACAAATAATTTGGGACATATATTTTTAGTAATGTAGCCAAGTAATATGGGACGGAAGGTGTAATAAATTCGGAAAGTTTGATTTTTGCATACCTATAGGGATGACTGGTGTTACGGCTTATGGTGGATTTTATGAAGTTTGTAAACCGAAGAAAGGAGAGAAAGTATTTGTATCAGCAGCATCTGGTGCTGTTGGTCAGCTCGTTGGCCAATTTGCTAAATCTACGGGTTGCTATGTTGTTGGTTGTGCTGGCAGTAGAGACAAAGTAAGTTAATTTAGGTTGTGTTTTGTATGGAGGAAAATATTAATTAGAAAATGTGTTACTCTAATTTTTTTTTTATGTTTGGCTGTTTAAAATTTTTGGAATATATTTTCTCCCAATTTTTTTAAAAACGAGAAAAATGACTTCCTGATTAGAAGTATTGAGAACAAGTTCTATAAATGATACTCCGTATATCATACCAATTATCTTAGTCCCATCCAACAAACTCATCCATCCCCTACCCCATTTCCCGGCCACCCCTAGCGCCCACGTCAACCCCAATATTGTTGCCTAGATTTTATACAACTATTTTTGGGATAATATTTTATATATATTCACCAAATATCAGAAAATAAAAAATAAAAATAAAAACTGCTTATTTCCTGGAAATGTTTTCCGTGAAAAACATCTTCCTTTATACCAAATACACTTTTAATATTGATTGTTTAATCTCTAGCAGATCACCATATAAATGTTCGTATGGACTCATTATGTTTTCTTGACAAGGTTGATCTATTGAAGAACAAGTTTGGATATGATGAGGCTTTCAATTACAAAGAAGAGCATGATCTTGACGCTGCATTGAAAAGGTACCATAAATTAGTCATATTAAATATCTTTTAAGTATTTGTTTTCCTAATACTGATTAATTAGTTAACCTCCTAATAAGTGATGATTCACGTGTGTTTGTTATTATATATATATATGACGAAGTCTATTTTGTCACGAAATGTTTTTCACGATAAAGATTTATGTTTGGTTATTAAAAAAAAAACTCTATCAAAAGGAGGTAAAGGACTTCTCTCACTCATCGGTGGAAGTCATTTCATTTCCGTTATAACTATCTTTAACTTCTTTTAACGTTACATTACTTACTTCAACTAATAGCTAGCTAGACATATTATCACTAATATTTACTCCACTAAAAGATTTCGCCAAAACACTGTCCAATTTACTAATATTATTTTTATTATTAAATTCATTGTAGTTCTAAATTATGAGCTCAGAATTTGATGATATCTATTAATTTTTTAAATATTATATATTCTGTAATATTTCACTTATTTCATTGACCGATAAGCAACGCATGCAGTTGAGTTCCTAGCAATTATTTGATTGTTGTAATCTTTAGTAACGTCATCTGTTGCTAGACTAACAGACATTTGATTGAAAATTGACCGGAAGTCTAGAAAAGATGTATCACAAGAAATCTTTTGACTTTTCTTCACATCCTCCTCGTGTCGGATTAATATTAGGAGTAACGTAAACTTTTATTCAATATTAGAATCTCAAGCCATATAAAAATGTTTTATTCCTAGTCTTACCTTGTGCCAAAATTTCATATTCATTTTTTTAATTTTAATACGAGTGGCTTTGTAGAATTTTTTTAATTTGTGCCTCACAGAATTAACATTAGTTGTGTAAGATTTCTTTTTATCTGTAGACCTAAAGTGTAAAATTCGGATCTACTTTTTGGTCAAATGAAAACAAGTCTTATACAACTAATATCAGTTGTGTGAGACACATATTAACGTTTTTCGGCTTTGCAAAAGTTATCCTCTGAAAACTTCTGAATATTTGGCCAAAAACCAGAGAACCAAGGCTTAACAAGTAATGTCTCTTCCTGACAAGATTCAAGAAGATCGTCGGAAACATTTTTTACGGACAAATTACCAACGGATTCTGGAATGGGAAACTTACCACTATGTACAGTTCGGCCAAACTTATTTACCAATATGGCCTGAATATACAAAAACTTATCCTCTGATTATGTTATATGTATAGTATGTATATTATATGTATAGTATACATTATATCTATATTATACGTATAATTATACAAAACCTATTAATTTGGTCATATTTTGCACTAGATCACCCAAAGGCATTGAGCTACAATTTTCCCTTCTCGAAGTTTCTCTTTTTTTGGTAGTAAGCTCATCCAACTATAGTGATATTATATTGTCTATCTTAGAAATAGGATTGCAAAGCTTCAAAACATGTTACTAATTCAGGTCAAAGACAACTGGTAGATCTATTCAGTGTATATTCTTAACACATGAAAACCGTGACTTTGATATTTGTTCTTGTTGATTGTGACCAGATACTTTCCAGAAGGGATAGATATCTACTTTGAGAGTGTGGGAGGAAAGATGCTGGATGCAGTGCTCCCAAACATGAGAAACTTTGGTCGAATTGCAGTGTGTGGGATGATTTCCCAATACAATCTGGTGGAGAAACCTGAAGGGGTCCAAAATCTGATGGAAATTATCTACAAGCGTGTCCGAATTGAAGGATTTCTTTACATCGACTATTTCCCTCGATACTCAGAGTTTTTAGAAATTGTATTGCCTCTTATCAGAGAAGGAAAGATTGAATACATTGAAGACGTAGTTGAAGGCCTCAAAAATGGCCCTTCTGCGCTTGTGGGACTTTTTAGTGGTCGCAATGTTGGAAAACAGGTGATTAAAGTAGCTAATGAGTGATCGATCTAGTCTTTCTTGGGTTGATTTCTCATATTGTCACTCAACTGATAGCTTTTATCTCAGAAAGTCACATTTCTTCGTGATTTAATATTCCTTCGACAAAAAAAAGTGATTTTTTGAGATAATAACTATTAGTAGAGTAATCATATGATAAATCAACTGTCTGCCTGTAAAGATGGGTGGAATTATCCCTCTGAAGTCTTTTGAAAATTCATCATTTGGCTGGGAACTATCATCCATGGAATCGCCTTGGACCGAGATGTCAGATGTTAATGCATATTTTCATAGACTCAAATAAGCTATTTTACTTTTTTATACTGTAACTTGACTGATCTTTGATCAGCATCTTTATCAGTGTTAAGGAGTGGCATATTAGAATAAGTCAATTGTGATCAGAATAAGCGATCTTGTATTATCTGGTTGAGGGTGTGTAATGTGAGATGAGAAGCCTGTGTTCTTTCATATGATCAAAACATGAATGGATATATTTCTAAGCATTTGCGATATATTAACAAAAGAGTTTAAGTTATATATACATTTTAGATAAGAATTTTATATAATCATGTTATATTTAGAGATAATTACACATAAGTACAGCTCATACACATACACTGCAATTGAGGTGGCCCAGTCATAACCTAACAAATATATCTTTTTTTTGCGCGGATTGCCCTTTATTTGGGGTGGTCTTTAATTTTTGCCCTTCAAATTGGTAGTCTTTAAATTTTACCCCTCGCCTAACACTCCAATGTTGTGGGTTCGAATCCCAGCTCAGTTAAAAAAAATAAATCACAAGGCAGAATTTGAGCTGCACAGGAAGAATTTGCATGGGCAGAAATTCTGCCTGAAGGGCAGAATTTAAAGACCACCATTTTGAGGGGTAAAAATTAAAGATCACCCCCAGCGAGGGCAATCCTACAAATTACCCCAAATATATAGCCCAAAGACAATAGGCCCAAATTCGAAAAACCTAGCATTTTTTCATACAACCAGCATTGTTGCGGCCAATGCTATTGGCTGAGCATGGTTCAACATTCCCATTGTGTACTTATCTCCTACCACATTATACCATTAATTTTATGAGACAATTAATAAAAATATATTTAAATGTAAAAAGAGAAAGAAATAGAACAGGTAGCGTTTTTTCCTTTGTCAATGCAAGACTTTGTTGGATTTCAATTAAATAGTTACTAAACATATATTTGAATTTAGATGAAGAAGGACCAATTAACAATTAGTAAAATATATATTTAAATATAGAAAAAAAAAAGTGACAGCTCTTTTGCTTTGTCAATGATAAAATAGGCGGTTATTCCTTCTCATACACACATCATCGACATATTTTAGTTCTTTAATTTGTTTTCTTCAATGATATCATTAATATTGTTTAACCCAAGATAGTGAGTTCAGGAGGTTGTCCAGCTCGAGAAAAGATCAAGAAAAAAAAAAAACACAAAAATTTACCTTTATACATTCTTATATGTACACAAGTAGGAGTGTACAAAGCAAACCGACAAATCGCACCAAACCGATAAACCGAGTCAAACCGAGAAAAAAACTCGACTAGTGATTTGGTTTGACTTGGTTTGGTATTGAAAAAAAACCCGACCATAATTGGTTTGGTTTGGTTTTAACGAAAAAAAGTCAAACCGAACCAAACCAACCCGACATTACATGTATTCAATTTTTAAAATATTTTATACATAAAAATATTTATTTATAAAGTAATTTATAAATATTTCTTAAATGTTTTCGTAATTTTTTATCTATTATCATATTATTCAAGCTTGAACTTAGAATTTTGAATGTCAATAAGTTTTATATCCTATGGATGTTAGTAACTCAAATAAAGTCCAAACCAAAACCAACTCAACACTAATCCTAACAAAAGAAATTTAATTTACCACTAGAAATGACAATAATGTTGGATATCTATTCTTTAGTTTTGCATAATTGATTTAGAGAGTAAAAATACATAACTTAAGTTTTTTTTCTTTGTCAGATAATTAATACTTATTTTAGCATGACTTAGTATTTTTAGATTATGGTCATTTTCTTTTATGTCTTGTTAATTAGCAATATTTATTTTAACCGATTATATTAGCTTTTGTTGAATATTTTAATACAATGTCATCACTCTTCTCACATTTTATGTTATTTTCTTAAGAAACATCTTAATTATATAATTGTATCTTACTAGGACTAAAGAAATATTTAAAGTAAAACTTATATGTTTTGTATCAAGACTATTCCGAAAAAAAAATCCGAAAAATCCGAGAAACCCGAACAACCCTAGAAAACCCGAGGTTGAAAAACCCGAATTTTATTAGTTTGGTTTGGTGTATAAATTTTAAAACCCGACGCAATTGGTTTGATTTGGTGTTTAAAAAATTCGAACCAACCCGGTCTATGTACACCCCTATACACAAGTATATAGACAATCATACAAGATTATACACACTTACACACATTTATACAAGATATATACACAGTCACACACATTTATACAAGATATATACACTTGTATTTATAATGTTTGAATAACATCTACATTGTATAAGTGTATATTATAACTAATATTTTGCCAAAAAAAAGTATATAA